>NW_008751971.1:294489-313752 GCF_000715545.1 Opisthorchis viverrini | reverse complement strand
CCTGAGTTACAATACTTTCATGAGTTGAACGATAATAATTTATCTTTGTGGCGTCATTGTACTTCTTGACGTAGTAAAATATGCTTGTTCCAGTGGAACCATACATTTAAAGAGCATTCTACCTTTGTTCAAATTTGTTAGAAAATTATCTGTAGTTAACGGGATTTCTCTCTATCAAAATGGATCAATCACTTTTTTCACACATATTTGGCAGCAGTCTGCAGAATATTTTTCTTCTTAGTTTTCTTGGACATTTCCATTTGCTTATAAAAATATTGGAACAGAAAATTTGGTACCGCTTTCTCCAATTTCATGAAAGAAGCAGAACAAATGTCTGTTGTCGCGTCCATCCTGGGCCGTAAGATGCCGTGACAGTTGAGTGAATCTGAATATCTCATCGCCGGACAATCTTGTTCCGCCTTGTTTACCAGATACTTCACAGTGTTAGACACTGGAATATATATATATATATATATATATATATATATAAACCGCGCGTACATTGGTTATGGCTGACAATTTCGTTCGCCGATGATTTGAGAAGGTAAACACATTGCAGGTGGCAACTGATATAATTGATGCGTAAATAGAGAAGTGAAGTGGACTTTCCAAAGAGTAGGGGAGTTAACAGTATGGATGAATGGACGGCATTGAGGGCGCGACTGGGCCATGCCTTACAGTGTATCTGACCATTGATGTGTCCCGTCTCGAGTTCCTAATCCAGGGAGACGGCAATGGCCAACGTACCTGAGTTTGCTGGTAATGGTTCTCGTACCTCGTTGCCAAATCATTGTTTGACATCCCCTGGCTTGTTTTCACACTTCGTGCGGTTGTACGAAAAAGCCTTTTTGAGGAACTGGCCAACTGGTGACCAAGTCAGCGCAACTTACGGAGTGAGATCAGTTCATCTACCATGAGCGAGTTATTTCTTCCGAAAACCATTCGATTTACTTCAGTATTAATGACCCGGTGTTCCCACCACACTCTAGCAACGCTCCGACGACATCGACGGTTGAACACTGTAAATCTTTCGACATTCTCAGCGCTTACCAGCCAGGTTGAAAATCGTTCATCTGTAGCGCCCTTTCGGTGCCTAGTTGTCATGTCACCCGAAGGAAGCATGAAGGCTGGAATACTGCTAAGTTGCCCAAGCCTAGACAGGGGAAGTCGAGAGGCAGAGGTCGGGTTCGAACCACGAACCTTCCGGCCAGTAAATCTGCGCTCCAACCACTGAGCCATCTCGCCAGGTATCTGACCCGCATAACAATATGGTGCGCACCGCAACATTGTAAACACGACCCTCGACGGATAAACTGACTCCGCGCCTACGCCACAGGCGACACACTAACGAACGTTGCTCTAGCCTTCCCAAACCGGATGAAAATATCATCCTTCACGAGACCGGGATTGATGCAACTGCTATAACTGCTACAACTACTACCTTAATCGGCTCACCCGCAGGTGAGGCTGGGGTTTGAGCACACCTAATCTTGCCGCACCACTTTGCAACATTCAGGTGTGAAGCGCCTGTCAAACCGCAGGGCAGAAACATTTTTGCATATTGTTTGCATTACGAAAGTGTAGGATCTAATAATAGCTATATCATCTGCGTACTCGGTAACTGTGAACGACTGCCCCGGGAGCATTTCGATCCCACTAGCGTCGGAGGCTGGTAGTGAGTCTTCCGTAATCGTACGACTAACGACGTTGAAAATAAAAGGCAAAAGAGGACAGCCGTGCCAGACGTGCTTGGTGTAGTGAACTCAGATGACAGCCTCCCGTAAGCGTACAGCTCCTTAAGTAGGGTCAAGAATTGACGGGGATCACCTTTGCTCCACAGACACTGTCATAGTATCCGACGGTCCACGGAATCAAAGGCAGAACTCAGGTCAAGAAAGACCACAATTGTGGGTTAGTGGGAGCAGTGTTGCTGTTCCACAATATGACGGAGTATGGAAATGTGGTCGGTGTATCCTCTTGCAGGAAGGGACCATCTCATCGGGATGAATAAACTTCTCGGAAACCTCCAGTGTATGCTTTCTGAACAATACTGCTTCTAAATAACTTCGCTGATGCGAATCGTACTCGCATATTAAACAACAGTAACAAAAGTCGCTCAGCTGTCTCACTCTCTCTGCTTGGTTGCCGTGCAACACGAAGGAAGCAAGACGGTTGATATATTACCAAGCTTCCCAGTGTTGGACAGGAGCAGTCGAAAAGCCGAAGTTGGGTTCGAATTACGAAGTTCACATTCAGCATCTTCGAGCCTACATGTTGGGCCAGTTAGGTCGGTTAACCACCCTTGAATTATGTGCCAAAGGTACGTCGGTCCCAACAGCCACAGTTCCCTTTACTTAAAAATTTGAGGGCATGTAGAGCGCAGCCATGCGTTGGCCCAATCAGCCACTTGACGTCGAATCGTTTTAGCCAGCAGATATGCACCAACGATGGTATCTTCGATACGGAGGAAGCACTGAGTGTGGAACAAAACCCATATCTGTGGGTGATAATGACTAAAAATGAGCCGAGTTCCGGGGACCTATTTCAGAAGATGACAGTTGTTAACTTGACTGAGTTCAATCCTTAAGTCTTTCACGATGCGTTGCAAGGACGTGGACTATCTAGCTCTCGGTCATTGCCCATCACATGGCTGGGTAGTGTTCTGAGGTAGTCAGTACACTGATATGATAAGTACATATTCTAGCAAGCGCAATCTAAGAACCGTGAGTAGTGTCATAGTAGGCGGAGAGTTTCCTCTTCCTAAAATGATTGCTAATCTGATGTTCCCAGCAGACCCGGCTTCAAACATTGATGTCTAAACATCAAAATTTCTCGTATATCCTTTGTATACAAAGGTCACGTTTATGATCCACAAAACAATATTGACCGTACCATCATCTTTGACAGACGGACTGACTTCCAACCGGCACCGGATGTCCAAAATTGATAAAAGTTCCCCTAGTCTCCTCGATTTAATAAGTGACATCTTCATCAGCCAGTCCACCGGGACTTAAACAGCTGTACAAGTTAATAAATCTACCACACCGAGTGGCTGGTTTGCAAGGGCAAGGCTAGAGTCCCGCAACATCATTTTTCACTTCTTAAGTGTGAGGCGCATACTACATCGTGCAGCAGAAGCACTCAGGCTATATGAATGGATCGTATTTCTGAACGCTTGTAAGAGAACGCCAGAGGGGCACATCGACCCCAGACGTATCGGAGAAATGTACAGAAGCACGGTAGTACCAGAGCTGAAGGGGAATGGTGAGAAGCTAGCCTTTTCTCGCACCACTGGACGTGATGAATCCAGGCGAAAGCCTTTTGTATACCGGTTGAAAATCGTTCATCTGTAGCGCCCTTTCGGTGCCTAGTTGTCATGTCACCCGAAGGAAGCATGAAGGCTGGAATACTGCTAAGTTGCCCAAGCCTAGACAGGGGAAGTCGAGAGGCAGAGGTCGGGTTCGAACCACGAACCTTCCGGCCAGTAAATCTGCGCTCCAACCACTGAGCCATCTCGCCAGGTATCTGACCTGCATAACAATATGGTGCGCACCGCAACATTGTAAACACGACCCTCGACGGATAAACTGACTCCGCGCCTACGCCACAGGCGACACACTAACGAACGTTGCTCTAGCCTTCCCAAACCGGATGAAAATATCATCCTTCACGAGACCGGGATTGATGCAACTGCTATAACTGCTACAACTACTACCTTAATCGGCTCACCCGCAGGTGAGGCTGGGGTTTGAGCACACCTAATCTTGCCGCACCACTTTGCAACATTCAGGTGTGAAGCGCCTGTCAAACCGCAGGGCAGAAACATTTTTGCATATTGTTTGCATTACGAAAGTGTAGGATCTAATAATAGCTATATCATCTGCGTACTCGGTAACTGTGAACGACTGCCCCGGGAGCATTTCGATCCCACTAGCGTCGGAGGCTGGTAGTGAGTCTTCCGTAATCGTACGACTAACGACGTTGAAAATAAAAGGCAAAAGAGGACAGCCGTGCCAGACGTGCTTGGTGTAGTGAACTCAGATGACAGCCTCCCGTAAGCGTACAGCTCCTTAAGTAGGGTCAAGAATTGACGGGGATCACCTTTGCTCCACAGACACTGTCATAGTATCCGACGGTCCACGGAATCAAAGGCAGAACTCAGGTCAAGAAAGACCACAATTGTGGGTTAGTGGGAGCAGTGTTGCTGTTCCACAATATGACGGAGTATGGAAATGTGGTCGGTGTATCCTCTTGCAGGAAGGGACCATCTCATCGGGATGAATAAACTTCTCGGAAACCTCCAGTGTATGCTTTCTGAACAATACTGCTTCTAAATAACTTCGCTGATGCGAATCGTACTCGCATATTAAACAACAGTAACAAAAGTCGCTCAGCTGTCTCACTCTCTCTGCTTGGTTGCCGTGCAACACGAAGGAAGCAAGACGGTTGATATATTACCAAGCTTCCCAGTGTTGGACAGGAGCAGTCGAAAAGCCGAAGTTGGGTTCGAATTACGAAGTTCACATTCAGCATCTTCGAGCCTACATGTTGGGCCAGTTAGGTCGGTTAACCACCCTTGAATTATGTGCCAAAGGTACGTCGGTCCCAACAGCCACAGTTCCCTTTACTTAAAAATTTGAGGGCATGTAGAGCGCAGCCATGCGTTGGCCCAATCAGCCACTTGACGTCGAATCGTTTTAGCCAGCAGATATGCACCAACGATGGTATCTTCGATACGGAGGAAGCACTGAGTGTGGAACAAAACCCATATCTGTGGGTGATAATGACTAAAAATGAGCCGAGTTCCGGGGACCTATTTCAGAAGATGACAGTTGTTAACTTGACTGAGTTCAATCCTTAAGTCTTTCACGATGCGTTGCAAGGACGTGGACTATCTAGCTCTCGGTCATTGCCCATCACATGGCTGGGTAGTGTTCTGAGGTAGTCAGTACACTGATATGATAAGTACATATTCTAGCAAGCGCAATCTAAGAACCGTGAGTAGTGTCATAGTAGGCGGAGAGTTTCCTCTTCCTAAAATGATTGCTAATCTGATGTTCCCAGCAGACCCGGCTTCAAACATTGATGTCTAAACATCAAAATTTCTCGTATATCCTTTGTATACAAAGGTCACGTTTATGATCCACAAAACAATATTGACCGTACCATCATCTTTGACAGACGGACTGACTTCCAACCGGCACCGGATGTCCAAAATTGATAAAAGTTCCCCTAGTCTCCTCGATTTAATAAGTGACATCTTCATCAGCCAGTCCACCGGGACTTAAACAGCTGTACAAGTTAATAAATCTACCACACCGAGTGGCTGGTTTGCAAGGGCAAGGCTAGAGTCCCGCAACATCATTTTTCACTTCTTAAGTGTGAGGCGCATACTACATCGTGCAGCAGAAGCACTCAGGCTATATGAATGGATCGTATTTCTGAACGCTTGTAAGAGAACGCCAGAGGGGCACATCGACCCCAGACGTATCGGAGAAATGTACAGAAGCACGGTAGTACCAGAGCTGAAGGGGAATGGTGAGAAGCTAGCCTTTTCTCGCACCACTGGACGTGATGAATCCAGGCGAAAGCCTTTTGTATACCCGTACGCGCCCAGGGAAGCTGGAGTAGCATGCCCTCACAAGACAAAAATTTAGAAGAGACGTCATTCATCCAAAGACCACCAGTTTCCGACGATCGACGGAACCAGAAGCAGCCATCAGATAGAGGGAAAAGTCTTCTAGTGGTGCAGGTCAGGAACTTGTTCCAAAGTAAATATCTGGCTAAATCCTCTTCGACCAGGGGAAACCACCTCCATTTTAATAAACCTTGTGCACAAAGTAACCGATAGACCAAGGAAAGATAACATTGCTTGGATGCTGCGGCTAAGGCAGCATGGCTCAGTACGCGCTTCGCACTCGTAAAGTGCAAACTGCTGCTGGGTTGGATCAAACCTACACCTCATGCTTGCAAGTAACCCGACCCATGTAGTAGGTAATTTTGTCTACCTGAGCAGACGCACAAGTCCCGGCGGACTCGCGAAAGAAGTGATCACTTCCTGGATTGGAAGGCCAGGAGAGCGTCTTCTATCCTCCGACATTTGTGGCGCCTACCTGAGAAAGCCCTCTCCACAAACTCTTGTGGGGGATGCGGACGGCCGAGGCGGTCAACCCATGATATAGCAACCAAGCATGAAATCCCTTGCCAGTCAATCCAGACAAGTTCGCAAATGCGATTTTTCCGAATGGGAACTGTTGGACAAACCAACGGTTGGCGACCCTGACAGATATGGCTGTCACACAGCCAATGGCGGTTCTGCATCAAAGCTATCGCCTTCACTGCATAGCTCTCAAACCCAGCCCCATCAGACAAAAGGAGCCATTTGACGTCATTCAACTGAACGGGCTCTCGTTTCCTTATTCTCCTTATCATCGGTGAACGAAAATGTAGCAGCTGGAATTATGGCATTTCGACGCATGTTTTATGAGCTGAAAAACTAGACTGAACAACTTCCAGGTTGATGGTTCGATGGTTCTCGTATGATGTTATCGCATTCCGGTTGAATACTACAATCACTGTCGAAGAGCACCATTCTATCTTCACTCCAGGTGTTTTGAAGCAAGCTCGTTAAGCCAGCTACAAGAGATTCGTCTTCCTTGGAAACTGCATGGTGCAAGTCATCCGTCAGGAGGGGTTTGTTACACTGAAGCATAGAAACTTCAAACCACATTTCTGTTACCAATAGGCTTCGGCGTTCTACTCAGCTTCATATGGCACATGTGGACATGACGGGGGCCAGCTGAACTGTTCTACAAGGTGTTCGGTCCATTTTCGAGAAATACACTCATTGACAAATCAATTTGGTTTCCACGAGAGACTCAAATGAAACTCCCGTTTATGGTATTCAGACCATCGTTCATGACGGCGTCCCTGCAAATGAGCTCAAGTAGCATCCCTTTCGGAGGTCATTTAGCTAACACCCACCCTTTCATCGGATCAGTTAATTGGATTAGTTGGGTGCTGCTTCAAAAGCTCCCTCTACCTCCCGGGGCTTTTGCTACCCACCAGTGCCCCGTGCATCATTAGGTTTTACTATTCAATATTTGAAGAATCTGCGTGAGGTGTCACAGTCATGTTGCCGACATAGTTCTCCCAGAATGACCATACCCGGTTTTCATCAGAAACTTCCATCCAATGCATTATACTACAGAACTCATGATAGCTTAAAGCGCAAAGATACAGGTTGGAAGGCTTGTGGTCCGGACCAAGTCCATAGTTCCCGATGTGTGAAGAACCTGTTCGTTTTGAATACGTTTTGAATACATTAGTAAGGGTGCGTTTCACGGCATTTTGCTTCTCCTGATCGAGTGGACTCTGTCAATAAGGGAGAGAACCAGGCCAAAGAACCGGAAGCCGATCTACTACATCGTATAAATGTGGTCCCAGAGGAATGATGGTCATATAGATACAGGCAACCCGCGGTGGTTGAAAGTAATTGATTGGAAAGTAATTGACTTCTTTGTGATAACTTCCAGATACTTTACCCAAGCAGACACTGCACACGGAACTCTATCCAAGATAATGCACAAAATCATGAGCAGTTAACATCACCCTAAATGAGCAAACAATAGTCATCAGTCTGCTTGCGACGAGTTCCGTCCAAATGGCCTAAGATGCACGAGAGTGTTTGAATGTTTAGAGATAGAGGAAGAGAGATAGAAAAAGTTTGAAAAAGGACGTATGCTTTCCAGCCTGTTAGCGTACGGTGAGCTGTTCGCTGAGCCTGGTGAATTTACGGAAATGGAAAACAGCCCACTGATTATGACTTGGTGCATTGTTAAACGAAAGGCCTGTGCGGAAAAAAATAAATCGTGCACTACACCATCGTCATATAAACTCACCAACCGATGCCTGCACAGAGGAACCGTTAAGGCGTGTCTCCCCAATATAAGAGTAGTTTTTGCATTTTTGGAATAGGTGGGAATGGTGACTGGACGAATATGAACATGCCCGCATTGTCATGAGCATATGGTGGGAACATCGGATCAGCAGAGCTGATGTGAGTCTGGTGGCTTTCTGGAAACGAACCATCATGCACACCAGCAAAGCGCTTACCATGAGGTACGACCTCGCCACCAAGAACGAAGTAAAGACGCGAGGTTTCGTGACCATTCAATAGTTCATCATGGTCAGTCACAGCGAGTCTGCGAGCGGGGTGCTATCTAGCACAACCAGAGCAGGGCGAATGGAGGAATATAAAAACGCGAAATCTGGAAATGCGTAAGAGAGGACTGAAGGGGGACAGCAAATGTGGAAGAAATTAATTTCTAGTGTTTGTTGACTTCGGTAACGTAGATTTCATAACCTGGAACTGTGGCCCAAAATGAAAATAATGTTGAAAATCAGGCAACCATTAATGTGCCTGTGAGCCCTGCGCATCGTGAAGCTGATCTGTTCTCCTCATGAATTACCGTCCGACTTTATATAGTTACGCAACATCACTTTTCCACTCCTCACTACCTAGTTTTAGCACCCAGGGTCCACCACTAGCTATATTTTGCTGCCTTCTCCGTCTCGCATCGTGAAGCTGATCTGTTCTCCTCATGAATTACCGTCCGACTTTATATAGTTACGCAACATCACTTTTCCACTCCTCACTACCTAGTTTTAGCACCCAGGGTCCACCACTAGCTATATTTTGCTACCTTCTCCGTCTCGCGTTGTTTTTAGCCGAGATGGTTTTTTTTGTTTTGACATGTATTATACGCAAGCAAAGCGGCTCGGATCACTGAAGTGTAGTCATCCTTGTCTATTGCGGACTATTTGCAATGGTTGTATATTCCACAGTTCTATTCACCGACGATATTTCCATACTGTACGGTAGCTACCTCCCGGCACGCCAATTCCATGCATCTCGCGGCTTACAGCTCTCTCTCTCCCTCTTCATCCGTTTAACTCGGCAATAATTTCGAGGGCTTTGACATGGATTCGGATTGTCCAGTTGCTGCAGATGAGTGAAATTATTGAAGACGTACCCTTGAAAACTACCTTGAAGTGGTGAGTTTGACGAATCCAAGTAAAGTAGAGACGTAAGACAACCTCGTATCTTCATCCCTATTAAAATTTTCTCTCGCATTTTAGCTTGATACGGTTTACATTCAACTCAAAAAGTGTGTGCAGCATCTGCTGGCTTCTGCTACGCCAGCTAAAGACTATAACTTCAAAGCAGTCACTGCCGAGAAAAATTATTTAAATAACATTCACGAAGCGTTTGTAAATGGAACACTTCCATCTTCAAACTTCAAGATGTCTGGGACACAAAAAAACGAATTTGAACATGACGTTTGCTTAAGCTAAAACTTTAGAAATAGCAAAGAAACCATCCGAATCATTCAACGCACAAAGCTCCACATGTAAAGGCACATCTCCCCCTTTTTTTGAAATAACACGGGTACCCATACACTAAAATAATCATACTCTCTTAGCCTCAATCTACCTTTTCATCTGTGGTACTGTAAGTCATCCGCATAAAATGATCAATCAAGCGTCCTATGTAAAACACGTGTAGGAAAAACTATCAGCATCAAAAGGTTTGTCGATCCGAATCCAACAGCAAAAAGTCACCTTCTGTTTCGATTCTTCATTATATCAGCAATGACGTCTGCCGCCGATCGAAGCAGTCAGTAAGAACTGTACTGTACGGTTCCTTGGTTCAATCAGGTTCAACACAGATCGGTGCGGTGAACAGTTTATTTGTCGTATCAGCATACGTCCCGACGGACCAAACCTGAGGTACAGGTTTTACTGATTGGTCCGGTCAGCAGGAAGAATCGAAATGGTATTGCTGGCGGTTGATATGAACGCTCAAGTTGGACGACTGTGCCAGGAAGAAGGTGGTCGATTTGATGTCGGCACTCTGAATATGGATGGTGGAGAGCGACTGCTTCAGTTGCACGCAAATCACCATCTGTTCCTGGTCAATACGAACCTCTAGCAAAAGCGCTAACACCAAGTTACTTCGCGGCCACCAACCGCAGGCCAGTCATAGACTCAGCTGGACCATTTGGTTATCAGGGCCTAAATTAAATATGGCCTTTCCTTCTATTAAATTGACTCCGACCGTGCTGTTATGCGGACTCAATTCTCACTTCGCCCCCCGTCAGCGCTAAGCGTGCCGAAGCAGAGAAACTCCGCCCATCAACTTCGATGAGTTTCATTATCCAAACATCACAGAGTTGATCCGACTGGAATATCACTGGAAATGCACAGTTCTGGTGACGATGAAGATTGGTTAGAGGTTGAATGGAAGGCAGTTATAGAGCCTGTGCTCTTAGAATTTTTTAACTGTTTGTCCAAATCATCCAACACGACCGAATAAATGCTGGGTTTCGTTGAGATCGGCAGGTACTATTGCTACCAGAAAAGTCGCACCAGCAACTAGCGACTATGATGGCGCAAGCAGAGTCCTCAAACGACGTATAAACGACTTGATGGACGACAGGAACGCTAGTGGACTGGAGGGCTCAAGAGATGGAGAAGGCTTTCGCTGCAGCCAACAGCTGCAGCCTATTTCAGCCTATTCGATCAACCGGTCAAAAGAAGACGGGTGTCGAAGAAATAATATGCGAAAAAGACAAGACGGAAAGGCAGTTCATTCGTAGGGCCGTCGCTTTGAGCGATGGACTGAACAGTCCAGCTGGCCTAACGGGCTGGTATGGAGCATCTACACAACCCTGCCGTGAACAACGAAAACCTGAAGAGGAAAGGCACCTGACCCGCATAGTCTGCTCCCAACAACAGGTGGTGAGGTCCTAGTGAACAGTCCGACGATCCTACATCTGAAGATTTGGAACGAAAACAGAATACCAGTGGGATGAAGCACCTCTACCGCCATCCCAGTCTCCAAAAATGGTGCAGGAACATCGTGCGAAAACCATCGTGGCATCAGCCTAGTAGTCATCACATCCAGTTTGATCGAATATCGGGGAAGACAGGTTTATGTGAATCAAGCTGGGTTTTGTCTCGGCTAAGTATGCATCATACCTTGAGAGAACCTCCTGAAAAGCGTCCCACATTGGTCATATTTCTTTGCCTGAAAGTTGCTTTCGACTCTGTCAACCGTCAGAAACTTTGGCAGTGTTGGACAATCAGAGTTGCCTCTTCCAATTTTATATGCCTTGTGAGGGCACTGTATGCTAGCCCTCATGGACGGGTACGGGTATACAGCAAGCTCTAGCATGAGTTCACCACGTCCAGTAGTGTAAGACAAGGCTGTCCTCTCTCGTTTTCTTTTTCAACTTTGGCAGCAATGTGCTGCTTGAAATTTCCCCTTGTCCCTAAAACCACAGGGGTCGAAATGCTCCCGGAGTGACAACCTCTTACAGACGATATGGCTTTCCTTGGTTCAGATTCTCCAGAAAGCCGCAAAGTACTTAAGTATATTTAGAGCCGTATATTTAAAGAAGACAAGCGTGGATAAGGGAGGGATGTAGTGCTGCCTTATTGCGAACACTCTGAGGTGACTACACCTCCAAGCGCTAAATCAATCTGGAAGGAAACTGACAGCAGGATAGTCGAGTGACACCGATTGTCCGTCATTTGTTGTAATGGGGATAGGGGAGACTCCAGCCCGGAAGGTGGGCCGCATTAACAGCATCCAATCTCTTCATAAGCTCTTTCATTCCCTTCTGATGAGGAACACATCGTCCACCTCACTGTTTGCACCAATCGGACGCAGGAAACGATAACAATATTCGGATAATTCGGCGTGCGTAGCACATAACTGAGACACCACTGAAAGTTGTCTGCGAACGAAGTACCTGATGCATAACCAAATACCAGTTTTCCAATCGCCTTGTTAGCATTTCATTGGTGCAGTTCGCAACTCAAATGAAAAGTTCATGAGTAATACTGCGTCGATCCCCCAAGATGTCACAGGGGTTATCGAGATAACCCTAGACACAAGAGCCCCACTCACTTTCTGTGGCCTAGAGGTCGCCCGTTGAAGCAGTTCCATCGAAAATTGAAGTTTGATTTACCAGTTTCGCTACTCGGATGAGTCGCAACTAGGACGCACCGCTTGAAACGCTGTGCGCTTTTTTCTAGAATTCTCCGAACAGCGTCTAGACAAACACGCGATCCAGTTCGAGTACATGCTGGCGTGGGAGTTATTCCCCTATCCCCAGTCATATGGAGAGGTTTCGCTATTGCTTTTCTACATTCGAATCACATGACGTCGTGGAGTACTGCATGTTTAGAGTCTACGCAATCCAAGTGCTATAGTACCTCGATGATGATACGATACACACGAGTTCGACTCCTTATAAGGTCGCTTATTTCCATGAAATTAATGTTCGAATGTCATTTCATAGATTATTTCGGGAGACATCCTGAGAGATAGGCTAAAGTCGCGTATTCTTCTGCGGTATTTGTATAATTTTTCATTCGTACGCCCTCTTGTCGACTGACCACAATATTCCGCGGTTCACTCCTATTTGGGGCGAGATGACCCAAGTGGTTAGAGCGCGAATTTACTGACCGGAAGGCCCATGGTTCGAACCCGACCTCTGCCTCTCGACTACTCCTGTCTAGGTTTTGGCAACCTGGCAGTATCTCAGCCCTCGTGCAACCTTCGGGTGGCATGGCAGTTAGGCACCGAACGAGTGCGACAGCTGAACGATTTCTTTTTCTTCCTTTCTCTCCTAATATTGGACGTCTTAGGTGTTATAATTAGCGCACGAACCCTAAATTATGTAATCCACCGGCGGGGCAGCATACCACTGATCCCATGCTGCTCCGTATTTTAATCCAGCGCTGTGGTGAGGTTCAATTCAGAACGACCTGGAAATCCTACCTTACAGTAAATCCCCCCAAACTGAACCCGAATGCTACATACGGTGCCGCCAGAGAACTTAGCTAACTCACTTTCTGAGGAATCGTTCAATTCGCATGTACCCATGGTATCTTCAGTGCCCTCTACGAACATCACCTGGTAAAAACCTCAAGATTACCGCTAAAGCGTCGAGCGTCGTCATACGTGCTGAACTTCTTATATTTTGCACCAGAAAACCCTCTGACCATCTGCTCACACTCCGACCTATAAAGTTAAAAGCTGAAAGAATGGATCAGACCAGGTGGAAAAAACACCTCGAGAACGACCGGTTCTAACAGCGTAATACGGCATTTTGGTGTACAAGTCCCAGAGACGGAGCCAGCAAACGACCAGTTAGAGTTGAGCGCCGGTCACGCGAAAGTCAATGTTCTAATTGGTTGTTATGCCACCATGGGTAATTATGGCCTTGAAGGTGATCCACATCGACGAGGCAGCAAAATACCAGGAAATACAAATCCGAGTGAAAATACGGGAAATTGGTGAAATCCCATGGTAGTCACGCTGCCTTTTCGGGTTGACCGAAAACCGACTCGAAATGCGCTTCAAAAGTTTTGATCGTTGCATAAATTAGTAGAATGTTGTAGGCTCACAGAATTACGGAAGCTAATATTTGACACATCGATCATGCAGACCAACCTTGATATTTCCAAGGATAGATGTGTTGTACGTTCCGACTCCTAGTTCAGTAGCGCAACAATTGTGTAAGACTTTATGCAAATCCTCGAGCTGGCAAGCATACTGCCCCGCGCTGAGAACATAAAGAGCAGCGGTACACCCTTTTTTCAATTGTGCCTTTCAGGTGAACAACAGCCACTGACCGACAAGAACAAAACCGACCCAGAAAACTTAGGCAAAAGCCTGGAGTCCGTGTATCCATCCTCGANAAAACCAACCCTGGAAACTTAGGCAAAAGCCTCGATCCTGTGTATCAATCCGTGAATTCGTGAATCCATAACCGTAGTAGAGAATATACCATAAAAAAAAGATAAAAATGGACTTCAGCATGTAGTGAAAACCGGGGAGGGTAGAGATCCATGTCGTTTGCGGTGGATGACACTCGGATGCAGATCCTTAGAAGGACACTGCAAAAATCGTAGTTTGAATCATGGAACCTTTACTAAAAGCTTTAGCATTTGATGTTATTTGCACGAACCCTTAGGATCCCCATAGGCGGTCACAGTGTTGTTGGAAGTCGGTTAAACGTGCTCGAGGTCCAGTGTGGGCGTAAAGTCCATATTTTATTGGCTGTCAATGGCTTCGCAAGAATTATCTGTTAAGATGCTTGAAATTATGTGCAAAATTTGGTTACTTCATTCATTGTTTTCTGTATTGGATTTGGAGATAATTCAAAGACCACATTAACAATAAACACCCACTGTATACCCGCAAACTTAAAATAAAGCAGTCATTTGAGACCTGTGTGGCGGAAAATTTGTCACTGCGGCAGGCTCCCGACAGACGAGGGATTCGTCACGACTATTATGTTTCTCGTTTTGTTAAGATGGTCAGAATCGGCTCTGCGGCAAGGTTTCGTCTTCACCGAGCTTCTGGCTTCTTTATAGCTCCATTGCGATAATCGACGGGTTTATGGGCAGGACACGCGGACAGCACAGAAGTTGTAGTGCAATTTTTTTCGTGGCGGTTTGTGGGTGCATGTAAGGCACTGGGTCGGGAAAAAGTAGGGATATTACGAATTACGGGCAAGCCACCGGGCCGGATGTGGCAAGAGTTGTACCGAAATATTTGGGTTCGTATACAGCCTCGTATATAAACATTTGGATGAATCGGTTGTGGTCGTCATGGTAGTCGGACTTGGTCAAAATGGTGGCCAAATAAGATAAGCTTTGATGAAGGATATTCTTGTCCCATGGAGGGTACATTGCGGGTCACTGCTGCTGTAGCAGCGTGTTCTACATTGGCGACCCAAAATATAAAAAGGTGTCGAAATGTCTGTTGGGTGGCATGCGCTGAACCGCGAAACGAAAGAGTAGGCAGCCAAAATTGGTCATTATTCCAAACTGATGCGGTGGGGCGAATGGTAGTGGGGCCAGGTCTCGAAAACGGTCATTAATACTCAGGTGTGGATAGTAGGTATGAAGTTGGTCTGAAGGGTGTTGGTATATGTTATCATGAGGGACGTGCATTAGCTTAATTCTGTGCAATTAAGTTGACTCAAATTGTGCTTAATGCGTGAATTGGCAAGTACGGAGGAAAGCGTGGTATGCCTGGTGGAGCTTCATGTTTGCAAGGTGCGGTGAGGCCTGCAAAACGAGCCACTTCTGAGGCGCGATAGCGTCCGTGTTTAGTGAGTCCCCGTTAGTGTTTCTCATATTCCGGAAGATTGCCAGCGACATATGACAGAACCAGGATGAGCGCAGGCCTGCAGCACAGGCGCCCGAGAAATGTTGCTCCCTTTTTAGTTTTCTCTTTTTTATTAAATAAAGAGGTTCAGAATCGGGTAATTGTCCCTGGTACCTGCACAATCCGTCAGGTGCTAAACCAGCGCCATACACACAAACCTTCCAGAACTTTATAATTCCTGATCTTGACAAGCTTGCTCATCAACTATTGCCCTTAAAGTTTGTGAAAATAAGTTCCTTGTGTTCTCAGACTTCCGCCTGGTGAGAGCAAACGGGGCGCTCTTAAAAGCTTTGGTACATAACGCGGTGTCCGTCAGGTGTGCCCGCCCCCTCCATTCTTATCTAATTCAGTGATCGACGAAATACTGGAGAGTACTCTGGGAGGTCTTCAAAAGCTTGGTATTCGAATCGCCTGTGACGAAAACCTTGTCAATCCGGAAAATGCAGACGATGTCATCCTTGTCTTCGAGAGGATGAAGGCGCAGGTGTTCTTGGATGAACTGAAAAAATTCATCCCACCTTTCTGTATGCGCAACCACAAGGCTTATGGCCATGCTCCTGGATATACAATCACTGAACACGCTCCACACCATCTAGTGGGAAGCACCCAGGCCTTGTGTAGCACTTGTGGATCGTTTAATGTATCTCAGAAGTTGTATTAGTTCTGATTGTATTGTGGCAGATGAGGCCAACGCACTAATCTGCAAGGCCCAGCTTGCGCTCTCTTATTTGAGACACTTATGTCGTCAACGATTTGTATCCCTGAATCTCAAGGGACGTGGGTATCAGGTTACATTGTGGGTTGTCTTCTTGTATGGCTTAGAGATAGCCTGTCCGAGCAGCGGAACAAAGACGTCTTCGGGCATTCGACAACCGTTGTTTCAGAACCATAGCCCGTGTGGCTTAATGTCGTCGAATCCGTAATGAGTTAGCTAGAAAACGAGTTTTCGGTTGTGCAACTCGCAACCAGAAAGGAGCTCGTATTTGGTGGATCAGCCACTGTGGTTAAAGGCGGGATGTTAACAAGTTACGACGAAAACACCGGAGCTTTCGATTCTATTCAGCTACACGGTGTCGGTATCGGACTGCAGGAGTGGAGTTAAGTCAAGATTTAGTCCTTTGATGGACGGACTTCGCACTTAGTACCCTCTTGCTCAATGGAACTTGGCTACGGCTGCAATCGTGAGAGCTTGAGGAAGTGTGTGGTCCGAGTATCCTAGAAAACAAATCTATGCCACTTGGGCTTGCAAATGACTAGTATGAAACCTCTCTTTAGATTTAACTCCGCTGCGTCCAATGGTGCATCAGATTGCCAAATCCCGCTACCGAATCATCAGTGTACGCACGGATCCATCATTGTCGCTAACGAGATTACTGACCAAGTAAGATCCACCATCACTACGAGCAGCGTAATATGATAAGCAAGGGGCGCAGGTAGCAGTCTATCGCACCTCACAAGACAGTGTTCCATACGTCAGCGAAGACCTCCAGGTGCTAAAATCGTCTTCGGTTAGCTGTCGATTAACCGGAAGCCTGTCGAATAGAAGCTTAGACTTATGACTGTGTTCAAGAAAATAAGAGGTAACCGCACTGGGAGATCAGTGATTCGCGTGCTGTCTTTGCATCGGGAAACACGCTCAAATGACTAGCTTCGTTGGACTCCCCAATTTTCCGTTGATCTTGAAGGTCACATTTGTAGTACGCCCATTATTAACTCAAAACAGCGTTGGTGCTTCGATTACTGGATGAAAGTAAAAATACCACCTAGTTGTCCTCCGCGCATTGATTTAAGGCCTTGTCAAACTCCATGAAGGAGGAAAAGGACACAGCTCAAAATTTCTCACAGATGCACGCGAACTCACCTCCGAAGCCATAGCACAGCAGGTTCAATCTCACACTTGCGCCAAAAATTACTTAAAACAAATCGCACTAATTGATGGCAGGTGAGAATGATTTTTGGTCTGTGAACATATGCAGCAAAATGCAATGTTTGGGCGTAAAAGTTCATTATTCCACTTGCGTAGGTTTTGCAGGAAAAGGCACTGTGTGCTCAAGGTGCGGCATCATGTGCATGGGCGGTCATGACTCTTCCTGTATGCATATAGCACTAGCAACCCATTCTTTACCATCAGTCGAAGCAGACATATACTGCTCGAATGATGAATACCCTTATACTGTTCGGTCTTGCCCCGGGGAATGGTTATCGAGGTAAAGGACGTCCCGGAGACCAAACGTTGAAAAATTCCGGTCCCGCTCTTATTGACAAAAAATCGGAGGTTACGGTCGTTTCTGAACCGGATCTCTTCTAGCCATACACTGATCATAATGTCACTTGGATATGGTTTACAAAACTTATGAATTCCCGCCCTTCGCAAGCTAATTTTAAACGGTCAAGTTTTCCCAAGAGACCGCCAACAGTGGACTATTTGAACTGGATTATTTTGGCCATCAGGTCGACGGTCTGCAAGGCACGAGACGGAAGTTTCAACGGGAATGAAATGATACGAAATCAATGTCGCGGATATTAGGGGTTGATTGGCCAATTAGATACATCTGACGCCAATTCCTGATGCACATTCTGCCGGGTCGGATAAATGATAGGATGAAATTCGGATCATCATTTTTATTCTCCAAACATTCCACTAGCCTCTATATAGCGTGGTCCGCTCGGAGAGCTCAATATAAAATTACCACTGGGATTACAGTTTTTGAGTAAGCCACAGAGCCCGGACCAACGCAAATGCATAAATAAACAAAACGAGATCGACCCAAACAGTCTAGAAAACCCGAGAACTAGATTCATGCACCAGCGTCGAACGAAGTCTGTGCAAACAGCTTTTATACATTGCAGTCCACTGACAAAAGCGTGCAACAGTTTGAAGCATTATATGAGGATGACTTTGGTCAGCCATTCTAGAGACTCTACTCGAATGTTCTGAGTTTTTGGCGGCTTACACCTGGCACACAAAATGTTTGTTTTCTAAAAGACGGGGCGCTTGCCGAGTCCCTTGCCTGTCCAAAACAATCAGTCAGAAAAAGACAGCATAAAGTGCACAACGAACCTTCACTTGTCATTCCCGTCCACTCACTAAGGAGCAATGGAAGATACGGAGCAGATGTAACATTTGGATGTTCCGCACCAGCGCTAAATGGATGTAGAAGCTACAAAGCCGTGGATGTTGGACTGACACTCTCCTCCGAGCGACGAAATATGCATCCACATGTCAGTCGAGGAGAATCATCGAACGCCTTATGCACGGTGAAAATGAATCAGAAGACATGACGAGGATATATGCCAGTAAGGGTTTCGTTATCTGACTCCCTTCAAACACGTCCTTCTCATTGCACCTTCGGAATTCGGCTCAAATGACGTTCGTCGTTCTACGGACGACTCGGCATAGCTTCTCCATGTTTGCTCGCATGGACTTCCAGATGCTCAACAGGGCATACATAAAACTGCTTCCTGAATGTGCCAATCAAGTTGCCTACTCAGGACGCAAGAAGGACCCAACCCCCATTGAGCGTACCTAACGAGTTGTTATGAGTTTGTATCGCGGACTTAAATCCATGGGCTAGAAAACTCGTCTCGCGGTGCTAAGCATGTTAGTCCTGGAGTAATCGCCTCCGAGGAGGCCTTATACCTACTTATCCTCTGTTTGAGCGGGCCAACATGTTTTCACCGTTGATCCAGCTGACACACGGTGGGGACATGTTAAGAGGATTTTCAATCTCAGGGTGCACATATTACTTAGGTGACTTTTGTATCATTTCGGGTAGTGGATGCATGGAATAACCTTCCTGCGACGATTTTCCACACATCATCCAGTACCCAGTTCAAAGCATTATTAGATGCTACTTTACGCGAGTCCTTGTGCTGGTAATCTTACTGCTCCTGAGGATAGATGCCAAAAAAGATTTAGGCATCTGGGTCTCCTCAAACTTGTCCTTCGCACTACACCATGAGAAATCGGCCCAAAAGGCATTCGCCGTTTTACGGATGATCCGACGTAC
>NW_008751971.1:257371-292543 GCF_000715545.1 Opisthorchis viverrini | reverse complement strand
AAAGCAGCCTCGATTCTGTGTATCAATCCGTGAATCCGTGAATCCGTGAAGTGCTTCCTATAACCTCTCGACTGAGCAGTGCTACACCCTTTTTTCACTTGTGCCTTTCAGGTGAACGACAGCCACTGACCGACAAGAACAAAACCGACCCGGGAAACTTGGGCAAAAGCCTCGATCCTGTGTATCAATCCGTGAATCCGTGAATCCTTGCTGGGAGCTTAAAGAGCAGTGCTGCACCCTTTTCAGGATTGCGCATTTCAGGAGAATATAATCCGTTGAACGACAACAACAAAACCGACCCGGGAAACTTGGACGAAATCCTCGATCCCGTATATCAATCTGTGTATCCGTAGCCAAACAAGCCGGCTGATCTCTCGACCAATCAACTGCGAGTTCGCCTTATCGGCCGTAGCAGCGGCTACTTGTGAGCGGAAAGGTGTTAGCATTGCAGAATTCGCTCGAGCATTCTCCCAACAAAGTAAACTTAACCTGGACATTACTAATCTCCAGTGTTCTGAAGCCTCCGATGTCCGTATTTTCTGTCAAGTGCAGCAAATGTCATCCCATACCTGGACATTTCCTTCTCTCTCTGTCGATGTATGCATACATGTTATCTTTGAAAGAGGCATGTCGATATGTCAGCTTCAGAAAGATCTATCGATCCGCCTCCATTACTAAGAAGTCACCTTCCGTTTTGATCCTTCGTTATATCAGCCATGACGCCTGCCGTCGATCCAAGCCACCAGGGAAAATTAAAAAGCTCCTCCGCGCTTTATGGTTGTCTGGTTCAATTAGAGTCAACACGGCAAGTTGTTTGTTTGTCGTGTCAGCATACGCCCTGACGGACTGCAGTTCTGAACCTGAATGGGTCTTATCAAGAACTGTCACGAATGATCCGGTCAGCAAGACGAACGCATATAGTAATCCTGTCGGGTGATATAAATGCCCAAGTTGGACGACTGGGCCAGGAGTCGAGATTGCTCAGTGGTTAGAGCGCAAGTGTACTGACCGGAAGGTCTGAGGTTCGGATCTGATCTCTGCCTCTCGACTTGCCCTTTCTATGCTCGCACGGTCATCGTCTTCAGCTTTGGGCTGTTTTCTTTGTCCCTTCCAGAGTGGCGGGATTAGAGGGTTGGCCAACCTTTGCCGTGGCAGAGGAAAATGAAATAGATTGCGAAGATTGTGCCTAGTTTCGGTGCGACTCGTCTTTCGTTATGGGTATCGGATCCTCCCCACTGGAGACGCAGTTAAATAGGGCTGTCAATTGATGTCAATGGATTTTTTGTCAGTTCCTATCCAGATTGCCTGATTGTATACCTGAAAGTATGGGTTCTTTGTTGGGCTATGACCACGTCCCATACCTAGTTTCATTCCCTTCTTCACAGTGAGGTTTGGTTGTACGGCAGCGACGATGCCATCAATTGGTGACTCGGTATTGAAATCACGTGACCATACCAGCGTATTTGATGCCGCCAACTCTACTTATTCATTGCCAGAGGCTACTTGTCGCATTCCAGCATTGCTAATTATGTCCAGTTAGTTGTTCTGATGGCCAACTGTGGTGGTCCACTCAGCCAGCCTTTTAACAGCACTTTTCACTTTGAAGGTCCATATCGCATGCCATCAAGGGTGGCACCATTTAGATTGTTTATCGCACTTTGTATCTGGAGCAGCATGCTCCAGGCTTTTAAGGCTGGGTGTTGGATTTTGAGGGTTGGAACAATGTGACGAAAGTGTTCGAAATACCTTTGGTGAAGAGGCATTGCCACGAGACGCCGAAGTCGACTAAGTCGAAGAAGATAACACTTATTGACCTTTTGTATGTGTAGCGTACCTGGAAATACTGAAAGGAATGGCGGCAAACTCATTGCGTTCATGCTGTCGGTTTCTTTTTGGATTGTTTGAACTCTTGCGGTGGAGTATCATCGGGTGTCTGTGCTGTCCACTCCTTCCTTTTTTCAGTTTAAGGCTCTAGATCTAATCAAATAAGCTTTATTGTTGTACAGCAGTGAGGTATCAATGGTGATACTGATGTTGCTGATAATTGTCGCGATGATGTAGGACGATGCTCGTCAAGTCGTAAGTCAGGGATGTCAATCCACATGCGACCTGGACTAAACCCTATTTTGACTTTACCTCTCCAGAATGCTGGTAATCCTGCCCAGGATGATACCTGTAAAAAACTCGCAAGCGACGGTGAATGAACTGGTATCTCCAGACCTGAAGCTGACACATTCTCGAGGTAATCGGGCTTCTGTGCTGCAACGATCCTGCGGGCTATACTGGCTGGAACTCAGTCCTTAAAGTTGAGGCCATGCTAGGAAGGCCAGTGGCGAGCGGTCCGACGAAGAACAACGAGTCCACGTACTGCGAGCAATCGTGGTACGAGGCGGTATGGAGGTAAAGTCCGAATGTCTTCTGCGATATAACTGTGAAGGCAGTAAGGCGTTTCCCCCAGGCAGCCAGCATGACCATGTTTACAGAAGCAACGATACTGCCTTCTCCCGAGAAGGACGGGTCAAAAAGTATCGGCCCTAAAACCACACACTCCGATCGCCCAACGGTTGACCGTGACAGCCAGCGCATTATTCAACACGGTCGAAATACTTTTAAAATCAAAGTGTCCGATGCTGCCCAAAAGGCACCCGCTGTGCGCGGCCGCATTAGGGGTGAAACACCTTAATACCTTAGTACCTGTGAGATGGGCCAAGCGGTCAGAGCGCAGATTTATTGACCGGAAGGTCCGTGGTTCGAACCGAACCTCTGCCTCTCGACTTCTCCCGTTCTAGGCTTGGGCAACCTGGAATTATCCCAGCCCTCGTGCCTCCTTTGTGTGGCATGGTAGCTAGGCACCGAAAGGGTGCTACAGCTGAACAACAATAACCTGCGTCTTTGGGCCTGGCCTGTCACCTGCAGCCAGGTGAGTCAGACTTGATTCATTAGCTCCCGGAAGAGCCCCCCACCACCGCCGTTTCGCGCTCCAGACTCTTGAGTCAGAGGACGGGCAGAGCCCCGAACAAAACTCTGCATCTTCCCACTACCTTATAGGTCACACTTTCGAATCAGAGGATCAAGGTGGGTTACCTCAACCAACCATCTTCTTCGGCTTGGCAACCGGGAATGTCATTCCCCCTTTCAGCTCTTCGCTTACCCTCCGTTCCCACACCTCCCCAGCCTTCGAACGATGTAATGCGCCAACCCATCTGCCAGTCCCTTAGCCATTGTTCCGTACCTAAAACGTTGCGAAACTAACCACTTATTTGCCTCGAGAGATTTGATCCCCTGATGTGCGTACTGTTTGTCAAATTGGGCAACAAGTCACTGTTGCTGGAACCTTGTTTTCCCATCTGTCAATGTATGTTGTGTCTCAGAAACATGCGTAAAAGATTTCGCTTAGGTCGCACACCTCAAGCCGCCTAAATCTAGGTCAAGTGTTCCACATTTTTCTCTTGTGGTATCCGGTTATACCGACGAAGGGGCGAGGTGGCTCAAGTGGTTAAAGCGCGAATTTACTGACCGAGAGGTCCGTGGTTCGAACCCGACCTCTGCCTCTCGACTTCCCCTGTCTAGGCTTGGGCGACCTTGCAGTATCCCAGCCCTCGTGCTTCCTTCGGGTGGCATGGCAGCTAGGCACCGAAAGGGCGCTACAGTTGAACGATATATCCCGACGCATAGACTCGTGGTATCTATGATGTGTTGGTTACACTTAGCCTCAAGGCTGAAAGCGCCTTATTGACTGGAGCCCACTAGGTAGTTATCTTTGCTCTGTGCGGTTGTCTGGCCCGATTAAGATCGATTCAGGTCGATACGGTAAACGGTGTATATTTGTCTTGTCATCATACACCCGGATAGACTGTGGTTATGATCCTGAGAAGGACGGATTTCATTAATATCTGTCACGACTGATTCGTTCAGCAAGAAGGATAGATAAGCAGTTTTGCCGGGTGACATGAATGCCTAAGTTGGATGACCAAGTCCGGAAGAAGCACAATTAGGTGATAGAATTGGAGTCTATACTCAACGTACGGATAATGGAAAGTGACCGCTTCAGTTGTATGCTGATCACCATCTGTTCCGGTGGCACGTAGACTCAGTGGTTAAGTACGAATTATGTCCGTGGTTCGAGCCCGACCTCTGCCCCTTGACTTCCCCTGTCTAGTCTTGGGCGACCTGGCAGTATCCCAGCCCTCGTGCTTCCCTCGGGTCGCATGGCAGTTACGCACCGAAACGATGTTACAGCTGAACGATTATTATTATGGTCTGTTCCTGAGCAGTACGAGCTTCACATCGATCTACTTGGAGGCTACCAACCGCAAGCTGGCCACAGACTCATTAGGATCATGGGGCTTACAGTTACCGATGGAGAGATTCAATGAAGGGTTTTCGTTCCTTCTGGGGAACTCAACTTGACTTTTACCATGCCCTTGTGTGTGCCTGGTTATCACTCCACTTTCCGTCAACATTTCGCATGCCAAAGCAGAACAGTTTCACTCACCAACTTCGACGAGTATCAGTGGCTCACGAGTATTGAAATGACTTGGCTAGAAAGCGACTTGAAACGCACAGTCATGTTGATGATGAAGATTGCTTAGAAGATGAATGAGGGCGAGCTTTGCTGTCAGCTTTCGAAACTGTTTGTATAAGGCATCTGGCTCGACTAAATAAACATAGGTTTCGTCGAGGTGAGCAGGTCTCATTGCTGCCAGAAGGGCCCTACAAGAAAGGAGCAACTGTGATGGCGAACGCAGGTTCATCATACCATGGATGATCAAGAATTCAGGTATGACAGAACGCTTGTGGATTTCGAAGGCCTAGAAGATAGAGGAAATTTTCGCTGCAGACAACAGCCTCACCTTATTTCAGCTGATTTGATCAACTGGTCAAAAGAATACAGCTGTCAGTGAAACGATGTGCGAAGAAGCTTGAACCGTAATTCACTCAACATCCATCATTCACTCAACTCACCCATCTTGAGCGATGGATGAGCAATTCAAAGGACAGTTTAGATGGTCTCCAACACAACTGCTGGAAGAACCTTGCGGGTCAGAATGGAACATCGGCACCATTCCGCCATCATCAACACCAGCGTGAGCTATCAATCAAGCGCGGCAAGGTACCTGGCGCGGATCCTGTGCACCCCACACTCTTCCCAAAACGTGGTGAGGTCCTAGTGAACAGTCCGACAGCCATACTGCAGAAAATTTGGAATTGAAACAATACCTCTATTCCAGTTTTCAAAAGGGCGCAATAACGTCATGCGAAAACCATCGTGTCATCATCCTAGTATCAGTCACACCTAAGATGCTCTCTGGTATTATTGTGCTTGGGTTTAACGGTTATCGAGAGAGACAGGCTCGTGAGAATCAAGCTGGATTTCGCCCTGACCGAAAATGCATCGACCTTGAGACAAATTCTTGAACAGCGCGACTCCTCCAAACTTCCTACGTTGCTCATTTTTGTTAACATGAAAGCTACTTGTCGCCATGTCGATCGTGAAAAATTGGTAATGTCTGGCGACCAAAGGAGTCTCTTCTAAATTTATGCCCCTTTTTGAGGGCACTGTATGTGAACCCTTGTGGGTGTTTAAAAAATCGTTCAGCTGTAGCACCATTTCGGTGCCTAGCTGACGTGCCAACGGAAGAAGGCAAGAGGGCTGGAATACGGTTAGTTTGTTCAACGCTAGACAGAGGAAATCGAGGTGCATGGGTCGAGTTTGAACCACGGACCTTCTGGTCAGTAAATTCGCACTCTAACCACTGAGCTATCTCGAGCGCTTACGAGTATATGAAAAGCTTTCGCCTGGGTTCACCTTATCCATTGGTGCAAAACAAGGCCACCCTCTCTAGCCTTTCTTCTCCAACTTTGCTGTTGTGCTGTGTGAAATTTCTCTGCCTGCCTCTGAAACCTCGGGCGTCGAAATCCTCCCGGGACGTTCGCCCACAGACATTGAGTATATGGACAACGTTGCTCTTGATTCAGATCGTTCCAAAATGCAAGCAATTTTGAATAAAATGAATGACTCTGCCGCACTTTTTGGCGTGCACCTCGCACCTGAAAAGGGTAAAGTGCTTCTACAAGACTGAGTGGGATCAAACCGGAATCTCATGCTTGCGGACAAACCGGTCGACGTGGTGTATAAATTTGTTTACTAAGGCAGTTGCCTTGGCTTGGACACTACGTCATTGTTCCAGCTTCATGCTTTCTCTTGGTTGCATTGAAGATGTGCACCTTAGATTCCTCAGGGGTCTGCGTATGCGGCCAGCTGTGCTCTCAGGTCCGCATACGCAAATGATTAAAGTAACAATTTCTCTCACATTTGTTTCAGGTACAATGACCGACTACCTCGAATTCACTTCCAATCCGATGGCACCGGACAGCTTTGTGGATCAGGAAGAAGTGCGGAACCACAAGCTATCTAACAGTGATTTCCGTAAACTTCTCATGACTCCGCGACCTGCTGCAGTACCGCCAACTGCAGCGGATGATTTGAAAAAGGACGACTTGATGCATCCACCGGACAAAGCAGACAGGAAGCACCGCGACACTACCGGACCTACCGCTGGTGGACGACCAAAGCATAAGCGTCATCACGGTCGTCAACATAGACGTGACCAGGCAAAGGAGAGCGCCGCAGAACCAACCCCACGTTATCGCGATCGTGCTAAGGAGAGACGTGATGGAAAATTGGTTGCCCCCTCGGAGGAAGGTGCGGACGAACGGGATTACGAACAGGATGAAGAAGCTCTGTCACGTACGGCTGATTACCGAGCTGTGGCCCCAACGTCAGCGGCTGGTCAATCGCTCGCAGAACGCCGTCGAATGCTGATTCAGGAATCAAAGTATCTTGGAGGTGATATGGAACACACTCACTTGGTCAAAGGTCTTGACTACGTTCTGCTTCAGAAAGTTCGGCTAGAAATTCAAAACAAGGAATTAGAGGCTGAGAAAGTCCTAGATGCTGAGTTGTCTAAGCCCGAGGTTAGTAAAGACCGTCTGACTACTGAGGATGGAGTGCAGTTCCGCACAAAGCTTGCAGCTGGCATCTTCGACGCGCTATTCAACCTCCGTCCTCCTGAACGCAATGAATATTTTCAGCCCGGTCGTATGGCCTACAGAATCGAGCTGGAAGATGATTCTGTGGACTTTGAGGTCCCCGCTACAGTCATACGGAGTAAGGCCGACTGCTTGCAAACAGATGGGCGAGGTTCAGATACCATCACCACAAATGAGATTGTCATTAACAAACTGACACAGATTTTATCCTACCTCCGGGCTGGAAAACGACATGCTAAGAAGGCGAAGTTGCGCGGACGGTACGGCGAAAAGGATGAGGAACTGGGGGTGGACACTGTCAAGTCGCAGGCTAACTCGAAGAAAGTTTCAGGTAAGTCCTAGATGCTTTTCAACCCTATTTATCTTACTCGAGTAGCTGTTTCACAGTCTGGGGGCGAGATTGACTCAGCGGTTAGAGCGCGAATTATCTGACCGTGGTTCGAGCCCGATCTTCGCCTCTCGACTTCTTCTGTGTAGGCTTGGGCAACCTGGCAGTATCCCAGCCCTCGTGTCTCCTCCGTGTGGCATGGCAGTTGGGCACCGAAAGGGTGCTGCAGCTGAACGATTCACAGTGTACTTCTGACAAACCCAAAAAGTCTCGATTCTGGACAATTCCACCCTTTTTGCTCTGCCATGCCTTCAGCTCCTTTGTGCCAGGTCAAATCCTTCGGGGGGTCCACTGCATCCTTTCAGATCTTTTGATACTGTCAGCAAATAGATGGGCTGGTGAAGGCTTTAAGGTTTCCCGTTTTTGTGGGTCCTGAGCTCACGACAGACCCTCGTGCCATCACACCATTAGCCTTGTGTTTGGGATTTGCAACGTCCGATAAAGCGTCCTCTGTGGTCTAATTCGTGGTTGCTGCTTGTAAATGAACCGCTAGAGGGCTTGGTGCATGTTTTTAGTGACCTGGGGACAATGTCTAAACCTCCACATAACGGATCAGAGTGTGGGTTACTTTTTCTGGTATTTGGTATTTCTATGTTCTGGAACGTGTTTCTCTATCGAAGCGGGTCGACCATAGATCTAGACAGTAATAGCCAAAAGCTATTCAACAACAGCCTCATGAGTAATGTGTTGCATCAAGAAAGTCTACTGCGCTATCTCTGTTGTACCGCATATTCAGTTGGAGGACAGGGCGTTTGTGTTTCTCGTCAAGACCAGCGTAGTTTGCAAACGAGTGTATTTTGTCTATTGCGACAACCCATTTGTTCATACTCCACTTATTGTGCAGTGCACGATAGGCAAAGTTATCGCGTATTCACTCATATTTTCGTGGCTTTTTCCAACCATTTTCGTTCCACATTGTCATCAACTACGTTTAGTGTGTAAAATTTGGACTAAAGCAATAACACTAGCGTTCTTCACTGATGTTGCATAGGTTCGAATGCGAGTGCTCATTTAACTTTGCAGTGGAACTCAATTTTTCATATCGCTTGTCTAGCTGTAATATATTGGGTATGGTAACTTCAGTTTGGTACGTTAGAAGGAAATCGGGTGATTTTCGGTGATCCGGTGAGTTCCTGTGACCGGAAAGGGTGAGTTGGTTTTAAGTTCACCGTCTAATTACTTAAGTAACTTGGATTTTGTGAGATGTAGTCGGGGGTCGACGTTCTTATGCGTGCATTGCCTGCATTTTTGATGACATGTGTATGTGAGATTGAAAAAAGCTTCGAGTTAAGACAAACAAAACATCGAATTGGAGGCCAAACTGCCAAGCTTTGTTCTCCAAATATTCATCCACACTTTCTGGAACTAACCAGGGAATAAAGTATTTCCTTAACTAACCTCTCACTCTGAACGTAGTTGGTCAAAAAGAACAGAAGAGCGTTCAGTGAAACAGCTTTGTGAACTTTTGTCACCCTGGTTGTTCATCAGTGTCATCTGGATGCTTGGAGTAGTATCCGTTGCCGAAAACAGGCTGATTGAATGGCACCATTGCTACTCCACCTTCCCCAGCTATGAAGAACGTCAAGTATCTTATTGTCTCTGGTCTGTCTTTTGGAACAAGATACAGGATTTTGAAATCACTCTCCATGTGCTGCGTGGTCAGTTTGGAAAAGGTGTTCGGCGAACGGGCGAAACATTTTGGATCCTGTTCGCCTTAAGTTTGCTCATGGAGTACGCCTGTGAGACAACCAAACGTCATAACAGCAACCCAAGTTACTTCTGCCTACTACTTATGGTTAGTTTTCATACTGTTTGGGATCGTTGACTCCGCGTCAGTAAAGTTCCGCAATATACTAGTGACGGCAAATGGTATGCAAGAGTTGGCAACTGTGATTTGGCTCACAACATGTGCTTTTTATTGCTTTTGGTAGGATATTGACTGGGAAATTTTATGGCACCATCAGGCAAATAGGTTGTCCCATTATTGCCAAGAGCGATGACAGTCGATGACCTGCGTCCTGTTGACCCTGCTTTGTCACACAGTTACTGGATGCGTAACGGTAGCCTGTACCTTAGTCCACAACTTGTCCACACGTTTAATTCCCTGTGCCTTATGGAGGTTTATTTACTCAAACTGTGTTGTACCACATGTTCGGCACATTCAAGTCGAATCCCTACTTGAACATCTGCGTGTACTGGTGGTGCCAACTCTGGAGGGAGGGCTTGTCCACTTTCACCGAAATTCTTCAATTTTACCGCTTTTCTCCTCTTTCAGATGAGGTCATATTCGATAACGTTGGGTCAAACTATGTGCCTACCGTGAACCGCCGTGCTCAGGCGTCAGGGACTCAGTCAGATCATGTGGTTAGGGAAAAGCAGTCTACCGGAGAGGAAGCGGGAACCCGTCGTCCCAGGCCATCCTATTTCGAGGTGCCCGACGATGCCGATGCGGCTGCTGCTACCGACGCGGGAAATTCGGTCAATGCAACCAAAGAATTTATGCAGGAGCTGAACCAGCGTTTCAACCCTAAGGATGATGAGAAAGTCCAAGAAAAGGTAGTGCGAGTGGTCGCACTAATCCCTATCGCTAATAAGGAATATTTTGTATTTTGACTCTTTTTGACCCTCCTTATAAGGTTACCATGATCAGGAACGCCCTGCCGCTTAACTCTGAAGAAGTGATAGTTCCTCTGACAGGAACACTAACCATACCAAAATAGTTGGGGTTTACTTGAACCATTCTCCAGGGATTCGTATGCTAGACTTTTAATGATGGGCTGACGCTACTGGGTTCTGTTCTGGAGGAATCGCCTATTTGCATAAGGCCTTTCAGAGAACATTGTACATGCCCACGTATGGTTGATAACTCTCAGGTAAGTGACTTGTTCGCTTAACTGGTGAGTGTAATTGTTTGGTGATCACACACCGTGAAGCGTGCGTCGAAAGTTCCAATCTTCAGGTTTGCTGACTGAAGCCCTAGTTCCTAAGAGGTTTTAAGTTTCTCACCGTTTTTTAAGTTCAGGTTTTTAGAAAAGCCTTATAGCATCCATCAGATAATCCGTAGTAATCATGTCCAAATGGTTGTCTTGATCAAGTCTGAAGGTCTGTCACTTAGGCTAACTACATAATAGACCTCAAGGGTGCAGTTGGTGAAACGAGCGTCAAGTCCGTTCTCCATGCTAGCCAGTTTCATTCTGGCATTGAAATGAGGTCGATATGGGCACATACGTCTCGAAAATGGGTTCTATCCTGAAGGTGAATTCAGCCTACTTTCATCCTTATTGAGAATCATCAACGGTATGCATATCACAATTTGAACGGCAACCTTCCAGATACCTGTTCAACACCATTAAGCTTGAGTTGGCCGTATTTAACTTCACTGATTCTCCAACCTCAAGATTCACGTCACGCGTAATGGTTTCCCCTTGCGATGGCTTCTCAACTGTGAGCTCCGAAAGACCCCCAAACCAAACTGTAGGAGCCTCATGTTGTTCGCCGCTCCACGCCACATGGTTGGGTTTTCATTCTGGAAGCCAGTAGAAGAATGAGCGGATTGGTTATTGCAACGTCTGCCATTGTTCCGGTTACAAGATACTGTACTTCATCTGCTTATATGTTTTCGCTGGAGGTTTCCGTACAACAAAGTACACCTTCCCCTGGAATTTCACGTCCAAATAATAGAAATAATATGACTTGTCGCACCTCTTGTTGAACAGATTACTTATGTTTCTGTGTCCGACAGCATGAGTGGACTTCAGTTTGATGATGAACTCTATATTTATTATTTTCTGGCGAGGCTGATGCTTTGATGTTTTCACATCGTATTCGCCACTACTGGCCTAGTGCGTTTATTCCACGGGTTAAACTCTTCATCAGCTAACAATTTAGGAGATTCGTTTTGTGGACCGTATTGTTTCTCGAATTTGGATGCGCTTCCACATTAGGTGAGCTGTTTTCATAGGCTGTGTATATTCCCCCCACATGGGATAAAGCTTACTGTGACACGTAAAGTGCTTTCTTTCCCGTCAGATTCATTACCATCACCTCTCCAACCCAATGCCGTTTTTTTCCTTTGACAGGCCAGCCTTGAGCGCTTCTTCGAGAAAACTAAAGTCACCTGCTATGATGAGTGCTACCCCGGATTCGCAGAGTCCTACGATGCTATGGGTGATTCGGATGACGAGGCTGACTTCAGCAAAATGGACCTTGGTAACAAGAAAGGTCCGGTTGGTCGTTGGGATTTCGAGACCCAGGAAGAGTACAGCGACTACATGTCACACAAGGAAGCTTTGCCCAAAGCAGCCTTTCAGTACGGAGTCAAAATGGCCGATGGTCGTCGTACTCGTCGTATCGGTCCGAAAGATGAAAAAGCAGAGTTGGATCGGCAGTTACAAAAGATTCAGTCTATTATTCAAAAGCGGAAACAGCTGGCAGAGGACGTGGGGCCAATGGCCAAAAATCCCCATTACTAACATGTTCTCCCTCAAGGTTCTCTCTCCTCTTGTACATACATGCATGCCATCTTTGTTCCTCTACTCTGATTCGTTAACCTAACCAATTTCTCAGCATACCTCTGTTACGTTTGAGTTATACCTTTGCACTCTGTCTACTTGGACTCCTTTCCATCTTGTTGCTCTACACATACTCTGGACTCCTGTGCCGTACACAGTGATATTTATACACGGACACAAGCTTTTTTCACTATCTATTCCACCTCGTTCCGTAGCTCTGCGGTAGTTTTGGCATCATTCTCCTACCACTGCGTGGGTACGGGAGTTTGCTCCAGGGACACTATCAGTGTGTCGATGGGTATTTTGACAAACCACGGAAGAGAAAGACGATATAATGCACATGATGCCTTTTTCAAACTACTGTTATTTGGTTCTAGGAATTATTTTCATTTCAGTGTACTGACCGATATGGTTGGCCACAGTGAGGCGCAGTGCAGGGTTGCTCACTTTTAATGGCACGTGGTTAGGTATTTTCCACACAGTATCACAAAGAGGGTTTAATAGACTAATAGACTTCAGTTGTTTGCCTCTTGATCACTAGATTATTTTTAGGCAACTCTTGTAGAGAATACAAACTTTGTACATCTATAGATGTTAGTACACATTTTGCAATTAAACAGGGCACGGTAAGTGAACGGCGGGTCAGCTACAATCATTTTACGAGACTGTCTATCGTTGATGGTTATCATGACACACACAAAGTCACGGCACATCTACTGCCCATCACCCTTTGAATAGGTTTCGCTTTATTTCGCCACCACTTTGACAGTGATTTCATAGTCACAACTAAGTCGGCCAAAGCACGTTGGATTTGAATAAGACTTTGGTTAGAAATGTGGACGTAACGCCCTCAGAAATATCAGATAAATGGTAGATGTGCGACCTAATCGTCTGTTTCCTCTTTTCTGCAGCAGGATCGTTTTCTAGCTAAAGGGATTTTGCTCAGTGGAACCTGATATGACAGGATATATGTTTTACGTCTTTTCCAAGAACTAACTTGTGAAATTACCTCTTAGGTAAAAGACTCCACTGCCACCCTAGAACATTGGTCGTGGGACACAGCCGTTCACACTAACCAACATGAACTTCTAGCGGACATCATGATCATCATTGTCAGCTGTAATAACCGCGTACTCGTCTTACAGTGGTTGTAGCTGCCGCAGTTTCGTTCATCGATGATTTGGAGGGGGGAAGGTAACTGCGCATTGCAGGCGGGGGGGGATAAATTGGTGCATAAATCCAAAACTATCAGTGGGCTGTCAAGTGGGAGGATTGAAAAGGAAGCTATGCATTGAAGGCAAAGCTTGGATGGCACGAGCTCCATTGAGGGCGCGGACACCTAGCACTGATTTAATTGGTTCGTTGAAGATCACACTGATTGTTTCTCCGTGTGCCCGAAAACTTGGCCAATATATTGATCTACTTAAGAAACTTTTGTATTAAAAAAAGTATCTCCCGTTACAGAGTCCACAGGTTGTTTACCAGACCTTTCAAAATGATAACCTCTTATTCGATCCCAAACTATGCTCCAACAAAGTCTGATCTCTCTATTTCATAATAGTCATCTTTGAAGCGCATCACAATGATATAGCGAGTGAAAGAGTAAACAAACACGACCGGTTTAGAAAGGCTTGTTATACAGGCGCCTATAATAACCCAGTCTGAATTAGCCAACCGAATGGCTGAACAACGGTTCGTGGGGAAAAGGGCTAACTCGAACAAATTTTCACGAATATTACCCACTGTGGCGTTTATGCTGAGATGACCGCTGCTGTAAGACCGACGAATTGGTCGGAGAATTTAGTAGGTCAACGATTCTGGCATCTGTAAGTAACATTTTGAGGATCAATAGGATGGTGTCGATGTAGGAGGGGAAGCGCGATCTGAGCATCTGTGAAGTGAGTGTGTTCACTGTTGATACCTCGAGTGTGATTCATATTCGGATGTGTGGAGAGGAAAAGGACACATAAAAAAACGAATCTCACAAAATTATCTCAACGATATTAGCCAACTTTGGCAAAAGAATGTGTTTAACGCCTATGGAGCCGTGCTTCACTGTTCCTCTGTACCTAATAAGACGTTGGAAAGAGATCAGGGGGCAGCCAGTGGGAACAAAGTACCCAAAATTCGAGTACCTCGTATCTTTGTGGAAGTTTGGGGGACGGAAAACTGACGTCAGTTGCAATAGGCTTCAAGAGCGTTGACTTGGCACATTTCGGTGTGGACAAGAATCCACAATGCGCTTGAATGGGAATTTCCTTGTTTATTACGTATTTGTTGACAGTGTTCCCTCGCACTGGGTGCAGGAGGCGGTCAGTAGGCTTCTCTGCAAATTGGACTTCCATTGTCCTTCAAATACAAGTATCAGCCTTGTGGTAGACGACAGAAAACAAGGTTGATGAGGATTTTTTGTGTCACGTGAGCATACTAAAAATCGAAGTAAGCTTCAAATGCAAGATAACGTTTGATTTTAGTGGTCTGTTGGGTTTAAATGTTTATTCTCAAGTCTTGCGCGGTTTTCAACTTGGTCTAGTGTTGCTCATGTAGCACTGACACTGATAAACAGAATGCACAAGTGCACTGCTCATTTAGTAAGCGGAAACATTGATGGCGGACAACTACTTGGGTTATGACATCCCAAAGGTCCAAGGTAAAACTTTTACAAAAAATACTAGACCCGAACGGGCATAGCATAGTTTGACCGCTAATAAACATATGCGAAATGTTACAGACTTTTGTATTGCACCTATTAGTTTTGTGTAAAGTAGTTTGCTGTCTCATGACACTAGAAATGGTAGTCTGGTTTCACCAAACGATCAAACGGTCACCTTTCTCTGTCGCTTTGGTGGGAATACTTCCATCTGGAGATATTGATCTCTGGAGGCGGCTTTTAATGCTGCAGTGTGGAATACATGAACCAATGTGTAAAACAACCTGAAACAGATTGCCAAGTAACTCATGCTTACACCGCTCAGTTGATCGGGCTGTTAATCGGTGTTCAATTATGGCGCTCCACAAAGTCAACTCAGCATATTTTTATGTCGTTATACAGTTGGTTGAAACTTTTGCCCGATTTCCCGACAGTGGTTCATCCTTCTGATATACACCTCTTTCATAATTCACACAGGCCTCTATGCGGTATCCTGCTGTGAATATATCCAACCTACCTTATGACGCCGGATCTCAGAGTCGCAATTATTTGGGGGGTCCGTGAAATAGCATACACAGTTCATCCTGACAAGCCATTGCGAAAATCCCGATAGCCTCATGAACTCTGTCTTAGTGACTTTGTCTGCCTCACAGATCTAGTTCCCTGCGCTTGCACGATAACTTTTGGTTTGAACTTATTCTAGGTGGATGCCAATGCCGGTTGAGTTTAACGCAACTCTTAGCTCAGTGAACGGTTTTCGAGCACTCTCCCACAAATTTGCCTACTGAAATTTTGTGAGTAGTCGAGAACTGAAGCGTCGACCTTCGGTGTAGGGTCTCAGCAACCGAAATCGACATGGCATGAATTTCTGGTACCCTGGTGGAACTATAAATTCAGCAGCAGAAAATTCAGTCACGTTTCTGCTGCACATGGGCCACTGATTGGTTCTCATCACGAGAAACAAGCCACTGGGATGAGGTTCAAATCATTTCCGGGCGTCCGCACAAAAGCTGGGAAGCCGATAGAGTCCAAAACCAAGAATTGACAGTACAAGCACGCTGGTTGAGCTGTATCATATTAATGTGACCGGAAAGTATTCAAGCTTCAGCCATTAATTAAGGATGGTAGCTTGGTGGTTATCCTAGATGGAACATAACAGGCACGTACACGCCTGGTCAATTAATGACACCGGAAGACAGTCTAATTGCTAGACCGATATGTTACTGATCTCACCTACAACGGCAACGGATGTGCGAAATTTGCAGGACGAAGTGGAGATGCTGAGCATGCATGCTCAATCTCAGACGGCTCCGGTGATAAGCTCGGTGACTAATCAGACAGTCACTGATTTTGAATAGGTCGGCCACATGTATACGGACCTAAATAGGTCGCTCCAAATCACTGCCCGGTGCCTAGACTGTCTCTGAATCCAGTTGCATCGGGATTATAGTTTTCGAAGTAATTTCATCACTCAGAAGTACCTTAGCCGGACTTTTGCGGGTGCTCAGTGCAAACTTGTGAAAATTCAGCATACGGTGACCAGAAAAATATCCGGACTAGCAAAACGTCTTTCCGATAAGATAAAATAAACAGATTTCCATTCCATCTAATTAAAACGCAATATCCCCAAACAATCGGTGGAAGCGTTTTCTCACTGTGCATGTTTCAGTGACTCCCTAGTTAGAGATACGTGTATTGGTGATGATACAAATTACGCACCTCCATTTTGCATTAGACTAAGTTCTCGTTGGCTAGAGAAACAGATGAAATTCCAAGTTCTGAAAACATATGTACTTGCGACACACTTCAGAGCAAATGAAAGGACAGCTTTTTTGGTGAATACAACGAACCAGGTTTGCAAGATGAAATTGGAGTTTCGTTTAAAAAAGACAAGTGAGTGACATTTTGTTCAACGAATCTCGTCGATGCTATTTCAAACACCACCATTTGTGAAAGATTTCCACTCAGATGAATAGAGTGAATGAAGTAACTCCTATTTGCAGATCGTTGTTACTGTTCGTTGATTCAAAATAGTTTGGCATACCCTTCGGTCTGATGCGTGCCCAAGTTGCAACTAATCGAGAGATCCAACAGATTTTATCCGAAACTGTTCAGCCCCTCCATATCAACCCGCCTAATTTCCAGAGAATCCACTCCCAACACCCTACTGCAGGAAGTTATTCTCCGAAATCGACGGCCAACGGAAGCAAAAGGTGAATGTTAACAAGTAGTTCTTCAGCGCGATGATTTAGAAGCCGTGAGTGATTTTCTAATGCTAAGTGAGTGACCACAGAAACTGGAACATCAAGAATGGAAACAATATCACTAAGAGCATCCTGCAATTATCCGAATGTGAACGCCGTTCGAAGTTATGCATCCTACTCTTCCTCCTTCCCCTCATCAACATCAGCTGTGGGATTCGCGTGCTTGCCGTGCAGTGGTTCTAGCTGCCACAGTTTCGTTCACCGATGACTTGGGGAGACGAGGTAGATAGCTGCGCATTGAAGGCGGTAGGGGATATAATCTGTGCGGAAATAAAGGGTTGCCAGTTGGTTGATGAGCTGTGCATTGAGGGCAATAGCCTGAGTGTACAGGCGCAATTGAGGGCGCGACTGGGCCATATCTGACAAATACTTTAACCACTGATGCGTCTCGTCCCTGGGTCCCAATCCATGGAGGCGGTAATGAAAAACGCAGCTAGGTTTGCGGGAATTGACTTATCATACTTCGTGACCAAGTCATTGTTGTGCCTCCCCTGGCTCGTTTTCATTCTTCGCATAGTTGTGCAAAGAGAACCCTTTGAGTTAGTTGGTCTACTGGCACACGGAGCACGTGACCAAGCCAACACAACTAATGGAGTGTGATCAGTTCATCTTTGTGGGCGAGTTATTTCTTCCGAACATCATTCGACATACTTCAACATTACTGATCCGGTGTTCCAGCTAGACTCGATCAATGCTTCGAAAATATCGATGGCCAGTACCCAGCGGTCAGCTTTCTGACTCATTTAATAGTATGAAGCGCACCACAGCATTGTAAACACGACCCTCGATGGATAAGCTGATGTTACGCCTACGTCACACGTGATGCAAGTTCGCAAAAGCTACTCTGACCTTCCTAATCTGGATAGGAATATCATCTTTCAAGTGACCATGGGGACCGATGCATCCGCCCAGGTACAATAATTTGCGTACAGCCTTAATCAGCTCATCTGCAAGCAAGAGGTTAGAGTTCGAGCCCATCCAGTTTTGCAGTAGCACTTTACGCTTTGCAGGCGTAAAGCTCAAGCCAAACCGTGAGGCGGGATTAGTTAGATTGTTTGATATTATTTGCATTAGGACAGCCTCAGATCCAAGAATAGCTGTGTCGTCTGCGCACTCGATATACGTGAACGAATGCTCTGGGATCATTTCGATCTCACTGGCATCGGAGGCTGGTGTTGATTCTTCCATGGTCGTAGGAATAACGAAGGTGAAGAGAAAAGGCAAAAGATGACAACCTTGCTTAACGCCGCTTGATGTAGTAAACTCAGACGAGAGCTCCCAATATACCACACGGCCGCGGGAGTTGGTGTACAGCGCCCCAAGGAGGGTCAAGAGTTTATGCGGGAGACGTTTGCTTCATAGATACTGCAATAGTGCCTGTCGGTCCACCGAGTCAAAAGCAGCTTTCAAATCAAGGAACACAACCATTGTTGGTTTCTGGAAGCAGTGTGGCTGTTCCAGAATCTGTCGGAGGGTGATGATGCGGTCGATGCAGCATCTTGCAGGACGGAACCCAGCTTGGTTTTCACAGATCCGTCTCTCCCTGTGTTCAGCCAACCTTCGAAGGATAAGGCCAGAGAGCATCTTCGATAGTACAGCTACCAGGCTGATGCACTGTGGTTTCCACACAGCGCCCGCGTACCCTTTCAGCTGATAGGAATAACTGTCCCATTCTGCAAGCACGTTCTCTTTACTCCATATGTTAGATGGACCAACATGGTTTTTCGGCTTTTTTTAACAGGACTGCATACAGACTGTCCGGCCCTAGTGTCCTCTCACGATTCAGTACGGATATTTCGTACTTTACTTCTTCCGGTGGGGGATCATGGTTTATCTTCCGCTCGCCCGCAAGTGAGTGACATTTTGTTCAACGAATCTCAGTCAATGCTATCTCAAACACCACCATTTGTGAAAGATTTCCACTCAGATGAATAGAGTGAATGAAGTAACTCCTATTTGCAGATCGTTGTTACTGTTCGTTGATTCAAAATAGTTTGGCATACCTTTCGGTCTGATGCGTGCCCAAGTTGCAACTAATCGAGAGATCCAACAGATTTTATCCGAAACTGTTCAGCCCCTCCATATCAACCGCCTAATTTCACAGTTTCGTTCACCGATGACTTGGGGAGACGAGGTAGATAGCTGCGCATTGAAGGCGGTAGGGGATATAATCTGTGCGGAAATAAAGGGTTGCCAGTTGGTTGATGAGCTGTGCATTGAGGGCAATAGCCTGAGTGTACAGGCGCAACTGAGGGCGCGACTGGGCCATATCTGACAAATACTTTAACCACTGATGCGTCTCGTCCCTGGGTCCCAATCCATGGAGGCGGTAATGAAAAACGCAGCTAGGTTTGCGGGAATTGACTTATCATACTTCGTGACCAAGTCATTGTTGTGCCTCCCCTGGCTCGTTTTCATTCTTCGCATAGTTGTGCAAAGAGAACCCTTTGAGTTAGTTGGTCTACTGGCACACGGAGCACGTGACCAAGCCAACACAACTAATGGAGTGTGATCAGTTCATCTTTGTGGGCGAGTTATTTCTTCCGAACATCATTCGACATACTTCAACATTACTGATCCGGTGTTCCAGCTAGACTCGATCAATGCTTCGAAAATATCGATGGCCAGTACCCAGCGGTCAGCTTTCTGACTCATTTAATAGTATGAAGCGCACCACAGCATTGTAAACACGACCCTCGATGGATAAGCTGATGTTACGCCTACGTCACACGTGATGCAAGTTCGCAAAAGCTACTCTGACCTTCCTAATCTGGATAGGAATATCATCTTTCAAGTGACCATGGGGACCGATGCATCCGCCCAGGTACAATAATTTGCGTACAGCCTTAATCAGCTCATCTGCAAGCAAGAGGTTAGAGTTCGAGCCCATCCAGTTTTGCAGTAGCACTTTACGCTTTGCAGGCGTAAAGCTCAAGCCAAACCGTGAGGCGGGATTAGTTAGATTGTTTGATATTATTTGCATTAGGACAGCCTCAGATCCAAGAATAGCTGTGTCGTCTGCGCACTCGATATACGTGAACGAATGCTCTGGGATCATTTCGATCTCACTGGCATCGGAGGCTGGTGTTGATTCTTCCATGGTCGTAGGAATAACGAAGGTGAAGAGAAAAGGCAAAAGATGACAACCTTGCTTAACGCCGCTTGATGTAGTAAACTCAGACGAGAGCTCGGGAGTTGGTGTACAGCGCCCTAAGGAGGGTCAAGAATTTATGCGGGAGGCGTTTGCTTCATAGATACTGCAACAGTGCCTGACGGTCCACCGAGTCAAAAGCAGCTTTCAAATCAAGGAACACAACCATTGTTGGTTTCTGGAAGCAGTGTGGCTGTTCCAGAATCTCTCGGAGGGTGATGATGCGGTCGATGCAGCATCTTGCAGGACGGAACCCAGCTTGGTTTTCACAGATCCGTCTCTCCCTGTGTTCAGCCAACCTTCGAAGGATAAGGCCAGAGAGCATCTTCGATAGTACAGCTACCAGGCTGATGCACTGTGGTTTCCACACAGCGCCCGCGTACCCTTTCAGCTGATAGGAATAACTGTCCCATTCTGCAAGCACGTTCTTTTTACTCCATATGTTAGATGGACCAACATGGTTTTTCAGCTTTTTTTTAACAGGACTGCATGCAGACTATCCGGCCCTAGTGTCCTCTTACGATTCAGTACGGATATTTCGTACTTTACTTTTTCCGGTGGGGGATCATGGTTTATCTTCCGCTCGCCCGCACGCACTGACTGCACAGACTGGGTTGCAGGATACCAGATAAACTGTTCTTTGAAATATTCGGCTCAACTTTCCAGTCGACGTTTTTGCGAATGAATTGATTAATGAGCCATCTCTCTCACTTATCGTTTCACTGGTCGTTGATTTTTCAGAATCAGTCAATGCTATCAGTTAGTTTGGGACATGACTGTTCCTGGTAGCAAAAGCCTTCTCCATCTCCCGAGCTTTCGATGTCCACCAGGGCTTTCGGTCTTTCATCAGTTTCTTCACTATTTGGCGTTTAGGGATTGTACGCGCTGTCGTACTCGTTGCCTGCTGGTATGGATTTTCCGCAATTACCCACGGATCTTGACGATATACATTTGTCTTGTGGTCGAATCAGAAAAGTCAAACAGACAGCAATAAACGCTGCTAGCATAGCTCCTTTCACATTTTACCACGCTTCATTCAATCCTCACTACGGGTACAGTAGTGGTTTGCTGTAGAGAGCTGGTGGGCCAGCTCAGATCAATTATGTTGAGCTATGGTAGACCTTCGAAGATAGTGGCATGCTTCTCACTGACTTGGAGAGGCCTGAAGGGAAATGAACTGTCTGGCGTGCACGCCCCATAGTGTGATAAGAATCAAGTCGTGTGCCCCAGAAGGAACGGCAGGCGTGAATTGTAGCTCTTCACCGGTGGCTGAGAGACACATGAGCCCACTGGGTCCACGGTTGGTTTGTAGTTGTTGGATGTCAGGTTACGCGATACGAATGCTTATGCTGGCCATAAACAGCTCATGATCAGCACACAACTGAAGGGGTCGCTCTCCGTTGTCTGCGCGACGAGTTGCAGATCGTGAGTTTTCCATCTTTTCCCGCGGCAAGGAATCCAATATTTGAGTATGCCATCCATACTGGACGCAATCCAACGGTCCGGCTGAATGAATTACTTGTTCATCCTTCATGAAACTGGAAGGTAGAAGAAACATCGGGAGACGAGCAAACCTTTTTCGGGTCATGTCGAGTGAAATCCGGTAACTCGGTCTCCAATCAACAGTCTCCAATCACGACAGCCTCAAAACGAAGTATTTCTCTACCAGTGGAAGTAATTTTGCAATCTACTGCAAAGCATTTTTAAAAGGAATCGCCACTTTCTGGGGTAATTTAACTGACAACAAGGAGTTAAAATCACGTTTATTCCGGAGCAAGCTTTCGGGTAAGAAACCTTCAGTGATGTCGAGGTGAGTGTACATTGGAGTAATTACACATAGCATAAAGTAAGAAAATTTGCCTGGACACACCACGCCAAGTAGAAGCATATCCCGTACACACTAAGCCAATAAGACCCTACTGTTCACACTCATGTTTTGAGTGAGGATGATATGTAGTAAGTGCTTCGGAGAAAAATCGTCCTAGGAGAGGTATTACTTTAGTTCCAGGTCACCTGCCAAAGGACTTGCTATCAGTTCTCTTTCTAAATCAATACTTAGTAGATGGATTTTTAAAAGAACATTTCTGAAAGGGGTCGATGTTGTACGATTTTTGTGTGACTCATCGACCTGCGCAACTGCTTGACGTTTTATTGGCCATTTCTGGTAAACATGTATTCCGCCTCCACAATTCGATCATTTACTGTTTGGCTAGGTCGGATTTGTCCAGAAGTACATTCAGCACTGAGGCAGCATTGTAACACTTAGACTGGTTGGGTAACAACTCTGTTTAAGTCACAATATCTGTATAGGAGAAACCGGAAGAAAACTTGAGGTGTACGAAATAAGGTACGTCTCCAAGCCCATCTCGAACGGTCAAAATAAAGCTATATTTAACTGGAATCACACTTCTTCTGTCGTCAGCGGTTGACGTTTGTTCAACCGTTGGAATCATTACAACAAATGGGATAGCCCGAATGTTGACCTAATTTAATTTAGGGTAGGCCTTTGCTCCGTAAAAATCGATGATTATTTGGTTAGTCATCAGACACAGTGACGTTGGTGCTGATTCGGATGCTTCACCACCATACAAGGTTTGTTTGATTATATTCAAATCTCAATGTAGAAGAAGATTGGATGAGAAGAAAGCTGGACGGGCTAATGGAGGCATGGAGAACTTTGACAAACGATGAAGCGGTATCTGCAGCAGATGACCGAGCTACCGTAGTTGACGGTGCTGAGTGTTTTAGGAATTGAAGTAAAAATCGATGATTATTTGGTTAGTCATCAGACACAGTGACGTTGGTGCTGGTTCGGATGCTTCACCACCATACAAGGTTTGTTTGATTATATTCAAATCTCAATGTAGAAGAAGATTGGATGAGAAGAAAGCTGGACGGGCTGATGGAGGCATGGAGAACTTTGACAAACGATGAAGCGGTATCTGCAGCAGATGACCGAGCTACCGTAGTTGACGGTGCTGAGTGTTTTAGGGGATTGAAGTGCCTGATACACGGCTAAACACCCGCTCTATATCTTCTTGCGATGCGATCCAGGACCAGCAAAAAGATATCGGTGATCAAAAATCTGTGGACGGCTCATATCACCTGCCTGCTGAGACCTAGACTTGCAAGATACAACAACGCTTCCACTACTGTTGTCTGGTACCCATGAACTTTGAGACTCTTTTTCGACTTCATGAGCAACGCGAATGGTGTACTTATGACTGGTACCCATGCCGCTGAGTGGAGTCACTTCTGATCACAATTTCAGACTGAGCTTGATAAAATCACGCGGAATATAACAAGCAAAATAGATGATCTGAAACGGCGAAGCGTTCTCCACGAAGTCGAGCTTTCCAAATCATTGATATAAAACAAAACATCAAAAACATCAGTTTTCTGGTTCGTTCGCCATTGTGGTACAAGGACTGCTTGGAAACTACGGCTTATTCTTGGCGCAACACACGTCCATTACCGACTTCGCCCTCTTTCAACCTTCCAACCCTCGAATTTCCACCAACCGTTTTTTTTACCTGGATTGAGAGACCCACCAAAAGGAAGTTTTTGTTTAGTGTTTCACATATCTGAAAAGTGACTTCCAATTTGCAAATAGCGCACTGCCCTTAAGTTACCAAGATAGACATCACTTGTATCCTTTGTTTTTGTTCTTCTCAGCCAATGACAGTGTCGTAGCACTGTAGCTGCGCACGCAACAGTTTCAGATATTTGCAACAGCTGAACATCTAACTTACGTTTCTAGCTTTAGCACTGGAGCGGTAATAAAGGATTCATACATCGTGCTCGATGCGTGCATTCCATGATCAGGACCACGGACAAACTCACTTTTGGTGCTTGCATGTATCACAGACACCCAAATACTGGCTGAAGCCAGGACCACCATACAGTCCCAACTTTTCTCTGACAAAGTGGGAGTTTTTTGCAGCAAATTCCAAAGGAATTTGGAATTCCACCGAAATTTACCGGTTTATCGCCTGAATTTGTTGCGGTCAGAAATGACTGAACTCAGTCGTAAATTTTGCGGCAACACTGGTGTTAAGGAAGTCAGCTATTCTGTTTCTTTTTGAGCACTGCTCATGACCGCACAGGGTAAACAATCCAGACCGCAAACTCACGTTCTGTCTAAGCAGTCTTGAACGTTTTCTCCCAAGCCTTGATTTGTGCCACAGATAACAATTCCCATAAGCCCTCACTCAAAAGCACAAGATTTTTTCCAGCGAGGTGTTTCCTTTAGTTAGAAAACAATGTTGTGGCTACAAGTAACGGCGATGAGGTGTTCGATGGACGTCACTACAGATATTTAGGAGTAAAATCAAAGGGGAATTCGTAGAGTGTGGCCAGTACAACATCAATTTGATGGACTTATCTTGTTGATTTCTCTGAAATTGGCGTCGACAGGAATTTCACATAGACCTGCAAGTTACCTGCTTTGTATGACAGGAAGTGTGTAGTTTATGAACGCTAAAAAGTGAAACGACGTAGAAACGGCGGCTTGTAACAATAGCGGAGAAGAGAATATTTTTCCAACGACAGTATTTGGGAACTCCGGACTAGATTGAGCCGCCGTTGAGAATGGTCTAACTTTAGCGCGTATCCACAGTTTGGGTGCGCCCAGTAGATAAAATTGCCGCTTTCGGATAGTTTTCTATGGATAAATGTTTTTTTGTTGGTGATGCTTTGTCATTTCTTGTAACGTCTCAGCAAAACGAGATGGTGTAGGCGTCTCCGCTTGCAGAGAGCGAAAAACTTCAGAAAATCAATAGCCTTAGCTCCGAGGCGTTTACATTAAATGAGAGCCGAAATAATAGGATTGTATTGGTCACAGAGTTATGTTCTAGGGCCGATTGTTCGAAGCTTAATTCAAGCGTCACCAAGTTGGGAGTATATGTCGGTTTAACGGTGTGGTGACCTTACCAAACCTATACCATCTTCTACGGGCAACCTGATCCACAGATGTACAAGACATGATTTCCATGTGGAGGGTCTTTCATATTTGCGCAAAACTATAGGGGTTTAGGGCCAAAATTGCTGAATCGGTGAACTCAAATTAATGCCACTTTGGACTTGCGTCCAGTCGTTTTTATGCTCAAAAGCTTAAGCCACAACAAATCACGGAATTAATTGGTAATTGCTCAAGGCTAAGAAAATTAGGTATGTCTGACTGTAGAAGGACGACAATAAACATTGTTCACATGTTTCAACTCCTTGAGTTCGAAACAGAAAATCGCATCCAAGAGAAACTCGGTGGCTATAATTCCTGCCAGCCCAATGGATGTTGTTGTTCGAAAGAACTGATGAGAAAGTTGACTTGGTAAACCTCGCCCTTGGTCATAGCCATGCTGAACTAACTCCCATGTTTGGCATTTTTACACAAGCCTCTAGATGAACTCCTGTAAACTGGAATTCCGCTTGTTTTACTGGGCTCCATAATTCAGAGATTCTAATTTTCTTGCTCGAAATCGAAATATTTTGGTCCTTTGTTTGGGAAATGAGAGCCATTGAACATATGTGATACGACTGGAGGGACATCTGTGTGACTTGTCACAAGGATCTAAATCGATGAGAATTTTTTATCAATCACGTAATGATGGCAACCTGTTAGAAACCGGGCCAGGCTTGTATTCATCAGTATTTCGAGATTTACATGGAGAAAAGCGTTTGAAACTTGGGTAGGGCGCGACATCCTGACTCGTCATATTTAAAAACAGTGTCCCGAAATGCAGATATGATAAAACCACGCATTCTATAGCATGAGCTACAAGCAAGCGTCCTCAAATCCGTGCAGCCTGCCTCCGAAAGAGTCAATTTTAAGAAATCCAGAAATGACAAATGATGGAAAATTTAACGGCTGCATTAGACACGTAAAAACCTTTTGGAGTTCAAATGGCCCTATACTTATCTGCGGAATTATGCGGCATCTAGATTTACGCTTTTAAATCCTCAAAAGCGTTTTTCTAAGATGCTTAAATTGGGGTAGAAAGACGTCTCGTGGGTCATTTCAACGACTGATTTGATCTGTCGGGATGTAAAATCTCACACAAACTACCTGCTTGGAGGGAATAAAATGGTTTCAGAAATACGAAGGTTTATATCATAGGTTCCACCATTAGCCAAAGCCACCCAGAAAGCAGTAAGAAACGACCGCTTGTTTTGAAGTTTCCTCGAATAGTTTTCAGGAAATTCACACCTTTTGTTCGGGATATCGAAGCAACCAAGTGGGACGTTAACACCTCCCATCTATGATCGCCTTAAAAGTGCTTGTAACTGTCGTCCCATCATCGCTTATAGCTGCTGTTTGTCAGCATCCGCATTACAAAAACCATCCCTTCTGATAGCGTAACAACTCGGGTGTTTTTCCCCAAACCTACAGAACTCGACATCAACGACTGACCAATCACGTGTCCCATTTTGGATTTGATTTTCGCCGCACCTACCTCAGTGGAACGTATATAGGTGATGGTTGGTCAGGTGGCCGTTGATCCGTTCACCGGGCTTGGCAATTAGCCTGCAAACGTCTCCTCACCAATCGAGAAGATATCAGAAGTGTGGGGGTTATGTGGTACCTGCGTCATTCTCGGCCCGCTAGCGATGGATTTTCAATCTCCATTATTTGGTGTACGGTTGATCGCGTTCCCCTGAGGTCTGAAAGGATACGGTTTGTTGTCGGTTTGTATAATGTCCTATTTAACACTGTTGACTTTGAGTGGATTATACCAAGTGTTCTGTTTTGTCGGAATCGCAAGTAATGCCCCTCACTTGACATCCACACTGGGAGGTCACAGCCATCAATATCGTTTTGTTGCACAAGCCCCGTCAGGTTACCCATCTCCGTCTTTTGTTACAGTTCCTGCCTCATGTAGCAAAACAGCAATGTTTGCTCAACTTGACGCATGACTGTTTTTCTCACCAGTTCGCACTCCTTCATACATACCAGTCAGTTAGATATGCTGTTAGGATATCGATCGACTATCGAGACCAACCGTTCGCCTCTTTTACTACAACCCTTTTAACCTCGGTATGATGCGTTTCAATCAGCTGGAACACATTGTGAATAAGTTCATGAGGCCACCGATGCTACTGCACATGAACGAACTGAAATTCGTAAAGAGAGCCCAGTACCTGTGAAAGCACTTGCACTCCGGTTTGACGACAAAAAGGGCAAATACTCAAAGATTGTGTTTTTTTGTGAAAAACTGCATTAGAGCCATCCAATTCCACATGTCATAATCCGTAAATTTGCCGAAACTCACTGAGATTGAGCATGCTGATACCAATGACCTTCAACATCAAATATTTTCAGTGAAATACACTCATATGTATACCAATTTGTTTTGACTGGAGGCTCACCTGGAACCCCGCTGCATCCCTCAGTCTTAAGCACCTGAATGTGCTGCACTAGGCTGTCTTACGTTTCAGTTGGTACTATATTCCAGATATCGCGATACATTGTATAGACGTAATTAACTACTCATGTGGTTGCTGAAAACATTTCGACAACCCACAACCGGTTTTGTCCTTCTTGGGGCCTATCAGATAGGTTCAGTCTCCGAGTTTCCGTCAACTTTATGTTCTACTTGAACGCAAATTGCACGAAACTATCAAAATACACTCATTTGATTATCGATTCGATTTTGACTCATCTGGAACCCGGCTGAATCTCTCATCTCTTTTTACTTATTTTCGCCGCCTTTTTCGGGGCGCCAAGTCCACCATTGTGTTGATTTCTAAGCGGATACTAACAGTCTGAGGTTGATAGATTACGAAGGCTTGTGTTCACCGGTTCAATTTTAGCAAGTCTCCTTTCCCAGCCTTCATATCACAAGTCATCCTGTGTTAATTCTTAAGCGGTATAACTCCAAAATTCTGGTAACACATGTGTACCGGTAACACGTTCTTTTGTTGTTACCATGTCTGATCCTTCCATAACTGAACTCAGTGATATTGAATCTTCCCACTATTCACTACATACTTTGAGGATGGACTCAGGCACTAAATTTAAGGATGAAGCAAACCCGAATCTGGAGGAAGATCTTACCATTTGAGCTACAGTAAACCGTAAAACCCATTTTCATGAAATGGTGTGTGCTGCCCTACGGTCTCCAAAAACATGTAGCTGAAATGCTGGGTAAATTGTGCCCGGAAGAATCATTAAATCAGTTGAGTCCTTGACGTCAGGATGGACCAAGTGATTAGAGCGCGGATTCACTGACCGGAAGGTCCGTGGTTCGAACCCGACCTCTGCTCCTCAACTTCCCCGTCTAGGCTTGGGCAACCTGGCAGTATCCTGGCTCTCGTGCTTCCTTTGGATGGCACGGCAGCTAGGCACCGAAAGGGTGATAAAGCTGAACGATCTTATGTTTTTGACGTTAGGAACGACATTCTTCGCAATACATTGGAGGATAATATGAATATACCACGTATTTGTGACGACCACTAGGTAACGTCCGGTTATCGACAGACAGACCTTTACACCATCACACTGGAATTCGTTGTAAACTAAATGACTGGTCAACATTGCTTTTTAGCGATGGATATCGGATACGTCCATCTACAAATTCAGCTTGATGACAATACAATTTCTAACAGAAATACTCCTTCGGGGTTTAAAATTATATACATAGACCCTCTGAACTTGGTGTCTTCTTAGCAAATCATCAACAAGTTTTGAATAAAAAAACTTGGGGATTCGCAGGTGTTGCGATTCACCGAGGTGATTGGGTCGTTCATTGTAACACAAAAATAGACGTGATCAATACCATTTAGCGCCAGTTCGCCCATTTTAAAAGGCTAATTTGGTAATAGATGCTGACATGTACCTAATTTTTGTGCCCGCTTCCAAAAATATAAACAATTTTGGTGGTGGTAGTGGATACAAGTCTTAACTCGACCACATTGCTTCACTTTCGGACATCAAGTCGAAAGACATCCAAGGGGCTGGTCGTTCATGATTACGTCATAATATTCTTCAGATTTTGTATAGATATTCGCTAGGGGAGAATTCCGGTTGTCTGAATGATTTTTTTCCAATTTGTTCAACGATTTCACCATCATGAGCGTTGCCTCAAACCTAATGTGAATGTATTACACCACAGAAATTACTCTACTTGTTCATCATTAGTGGCTGTTCAAAGGGGATATTGAAACACTTATCGAACAGGAAAGGCACTATACAATTTCCCGTCTGGAGACGTACAAACGCTATGTTGGATCATGCTGAAACTGGTATTCTTTTAAGAAATCCAAAGATTGCACGAATATTTTTGGGGAAATAAGTTTATGAATGGACCAAGTCTAGAGGTGGAAGGGTCATTTACGCCTGTAAATACCAATATTGAGCCCTAGGTTCTGGTTTGGCGCCAAAATATTCTACTGTATGCATGAGATTGAAGATTCAACAAGGCTTTGCTAAACCTGCAAATTAACTTCTCCTTGCCTATCCACAATCAACGCGCCAGGCGATGATGCTACTGCTGGTTTCCTGAGGAAGCCTTTCTCCACTGTTTCTGTTGAATTCATAGGCGAATCTGGGTGCTATTTCACTCGCATGTTGACGGACGATGTTTTCCGAGCTATGTTTCCCGAAGAAAAGAATTATCTGTCGCTCCAGTCGGACTACATTATATTGATGAGAGAATGATGCCCCCGTCTATCCTGTGAAGTGCTGGGATAGAAAATCCACAAAGGTAGATCAATCTTGATCAAGTCTTACGTACGGCCAAAAGACAAACAAATGTTGACGTTAATCGGATGTGTTTCCCGAGCCAGTTCCCCAGAAAACTTGATGGAGAGTTCATCCAGACTGTCTTGATTCATTTTTGATTTGTTAATATTTACGGTAAATTATTGGTCATAAGTTATTAGAGGCTCTCTTTCCCGTTACATGCAACTGTATACTTCTCCATGTGTCCTGAAAACGTTTTCAGCCTTGATGAGGTTACCGTCACTCTTGTACGTATAAAAAATGCACTTCTTTGCAAAATGGCACTGGATGTAGATATATTTGTACAGCTCCTTACAACTGGTAACACACTAACCCACTACATCCGCAGATTATTCATCACCGGACTGCACTTGGCTTTATCAGTAACTTAGACTAATATGTGTGCTAACCACTGCTCAGTTTTGATACTGACTGAAAATAAAAAGACTCCAACAGAGGATGGAGTATCCTAACATGGATATCATGCTCCTCATGATAAGTACAACCGTTTTCCCTGTTATAATGACGTATACCTTCCTGACGAATTAACTGGTTTCATAGCTCTTGTGAGAGTATAGCCAGATGGCACATAATTCCTGAATTCTGGCAACCTGAACACCAGGACTTGATGATCACTTTACAGGAGCGCCATTTTGCATCCAGATGTCTCGAGCTCCGATGAATACGACACATCCAGTGTTCCTGCTGCGGGCAATGCCCAATATTTGAGAATTCATCCGGGAAATTCATCTCCCTGATGCACTTAAATTCCCTGTTCACTACTAATCTACTCAGAAATTTTGCGAAGCCGGTTGTATTGTTCTCCTATTTACGACGTTGGCTCATCGATAAGGCGCTCTAATGCATGCTTTAAAGCGGTTCCTCCAAGCGTCAGTGCTACTAGGCATATCGAAGTTCATAGGGAACACGTTCAGGCAGCATCGTTTGGGGATATTCGACCATTTTTCGGTTACTGAGTGACCATGACTAAAAACGTACGGAAATGCCCGATTTATATCCCCACCAGATGTATCACGTGACCCATTACACTGACGGTGAACGTTGGTGATCGAAAGGGCTTATATGTGCGTGTGCGAATTGCTCTCTGTGTACGTAAATATCGCCAAATTTTGTACGAATTCCGGGCGTAGATTTATTAATCACTTATTAATCAGAGGGTTCAATCCATGCGCAGATCTATCCCCCAGAGTAAGGTACCGCTAATTGCCAATCCTCTACAGGAGAAAACTTCCTTCGTTGAAGATTCGCCGCAATTTTCCAGTGAGTCTGAAACGAATTCTCTGTGTATTCGATGAACCTATAAATCCCTTTAAAATGCTGAACCAGCTAAGACAATGGAAAAAGATTACCCATGGATACAGCAACTACAATAATGATGTCAACTGGGAGCTCCGTAAGTACCGAACTATTTTTCGCGACGTTCATTTTTACAGTGCTGTCGTCTCTGGTAGGTGTTGCGAATGTGATATACATATACTCCAAACTTTACTAAACTGTAGATCAAGTCCAGTCAACAGTTGCATGATAATATGGTACAGCTGAGTATTGGCAGGGCTTATGGCATCAACCGCGATGGTGATTCGTTACCCAAGCAGATCCATTTTTGTGTTTGTCCACTCTTGGGGAATAGGTGGACCATTTGTAAAGCCGCAAATGGTCTGCTTCTCGGTTATGGGGTGGCGTTATTTCCAGCACGTGGGGCTGCGATTATGGCAAGGGAATACACATTAGCAATGTACTCCTGATCCTTCTCATTTCACATAGTCACTCCATGCCCAACCAAGAATATACTGACGTCTATCACAGTAACTCGGAGCTCTCGAACACCAAGTAGATCAGGCTGGGTGAAGTACGTCGAAGCAGTTGCTCTCATTTTCTCGAAGACGGTGTATCCCAGGAGACTGAGACGGTTCACGAATTCCCTTGCAACTCGATTATGACGCGCAAAGCTGGCATCATGATCGATCCAGCAGGACTGCAGAATATGCACCAAACTCTCTGATTGATCAGATTTCCAAGGACAGAAGATCGTCTGGCCACTATGAACACGCCGAGCGCTTCTAAACCTGGGGTTAAGCAGGTTGCATCAGTGATGGATGTCGCGGATAAATTTCTGATGAAACACTCGTTCTGGAAATACAAGCCATCGATTTGACAGAGGCGAAACGACCAACTTTCGTGAACCGCAACCGTCAACGCTTGGACTGTCGTTCCAAGCACCCATTAGCTCTTCCTTGATGTTTACGCATGCACCATGGACTCGGATCGGACGGCTGAGATCCCCAAGAATCTTATCAAATGCAAAGTCGTTGACGGTATTTTGTAGAAAAGAGTTTTTCCATACATGTCTTCCGCTGCATCGGGATTGTTGCACTCAAACTTCGGATACCAAGTCCCACATGTTGTTTACCGGCGTGAATGTAGCTGATCGGGGTATCCTTCGGTAGACGTAGCAAGCCACGAATAGATTGTCTAATGTAATTGTTCGATCTTTTGAGCGTGTCTGGGTGAACCTGACCAAACATGAGCGAATATGTCAACCTCAGTATCAAGCAGTTCCTCCATTCTTTGACGCGGCTTCAACGGGGCACGCGTCATCTCGTCGAGCAGTTTTAGTAGATGCTGTTGGTGGTTGAGGACTCCTTTCCTCTAGAAAGTAAGGGTGGTACCCATATATGTCACGGTGTCGGTCGGACCAAGAGTAGTGATTTGTTCCCCGGCGAAGCAAAACGGTTCGACTGGGACTGCTGTCGCCCGATGTTCCCTGTCCCCATAGATCACCATAAAGTAAGGGTGGTACCCATATATGTCACGGTGTCGGTCGGACCAAGAGTAGTGATTTGTTCCCCGGCGAAGCAAAACGGTTCGACTGGGACTGCTGTCGCCCGATGTTCCCTGTCCCCATAGATCACCATTGCTTTCGTCTTTCGGGCGTTTATTTTCATGCTAGCTCTTCCCAGCAGCAGCTTCAAGCTTCTCTTCAAGCCGAACCTGACTTTCTGCACACATAGCCCAGTCGCCAGCGAAGGCAAAACCATCTACTAGGGTACCGCGGAACCAGTACCCCGGTTCTACAATCGACAATCCAAGAACCCCATCCATTGTTATGATGAACAATAATGGGGATAGTGAATCTCCTTGCCTCACACCTCTGTGACAGTAAACTTCGGGACTGGAGAAACTGCTACAGGATTCTCATAGGTCTGTGTGATGTATGGAACTAGGGGTGACGGCGCTCAAAACGCCTCGGCAGATCTGACAATTGTGTGATGCGAAACCGAATCAAACGCTTTCGAGATATCAACAAACGCCAAGTTGAGGTTGGAAGCAGTTCCTGAGGAGTGATGAAGCAAGGCATGTATTAGCGATGTGGCTTCCAAACAGCCGTACTGATGCATAAATGCTAACTGAAGTGAGGCAGTTGCAAAAGGCATGTATTAGCGATGTGGCTTCCAAACAGCCGTACTGATGCATAAATGCTAACTGAAGTGAGGGCAGTTGCAATCTACGACTCCAGCGATCGGCAAACACCTTATGAAAGTGTCGGACAAGAATGAATGACACGAAGATTGATCCTAGTTGGTCCGAGGAAAACGGATTTGGGACTTTCGGAACTAGGGTAATACGAGCACAACATGGGTGTGGGGGACAAACCCCAGCTAATAAGAGTAGGTTTAAATCCCCAGCGAGCGCGTCAGTATTGAACTGGTGGAGTATCCTGTGCGTGAGCTTGTCCGGGCCTGGGGAGGAATTACCCATTAGACTGATCGTATGATCGACTTCCTCTCCTGTAATCGGCTCGATCAAACTTATATCGAATGGTACTACTACGCGACTTGGTCGGCTATCCTAGTGTTTTGGAGCTGAGAATACCTGCGCGGCGTGTAGAAGTAGGCCGCAGTTACCTTTATATAGATCCTTCCGTGACTCGTCGAGCACAGCGGACGCTGCATCTTTCCGTATTTGGTGGTATGGGATCTGGATGTCGATGTAGTTGGCTTGGTGGATCTGCCTTCGGTTGACCGGCATCCGATGGGCTAAGTGAAGACGGCTTCGGGATACACTTTTCCAGGTGTGTGAAAATGTCCTGGGGGCGTGGAAGTCCAGAAGCGACATGACTTGCCTCGGTGTCATGATGCCAGACCGCAACCCTCGGGCAAATGCCAGAAAGTCAACACTAGCAAGTGAACGGTCAGCATAGGATTCCAACAGTGACATGGCACAATCCACGGTTTGTTTAAACCAGACACTTCGTCGTCGAATTCTGACGAGTAGACCGCTATATGACCGACAGTTTGGTCAGGGCCACCAGATGATAATTCGTCCTGTTGTGCTTGCCGGTTACGCACCCCTAACGTGTTTTTGGTGCTGATAACCAATAGACCAGGAAGATACTGCGCCAGTCTCGTGAACAGCGCGGGTTGCGTGCCATGAGACGGATATAAATTGCTAACCAGACGCAAGAGCGATTATGGCTGTTGTTAGGACCAACGGGTACCGGAACAATTCACTCGGCCAAACTTGTATGCATTATGCTGGGTGGGGTGTGCGTGCCGGTGACGTTGACTTAAGCCGGTCTTCATCGGGAAAAGGCGGGAACAGTAAGCGCAGGCCCATTTGGCGACCATGCTCGTACCAAGACTTTCATTGTCGTGAACTCGATTTTGGCCTCCAAGCTAGCTTTCGACTTGCAGTACTTGCCATATTCCTCACACGTGAGCCCCACGAATTTCTCCTGTGTACCGACAGGAACTGGTTCAGGGGCACCATATGATTCGTAGCGTATACTGTCGAAAGTAACCAGCACATTGAAACCAAACAAGCTGGTTAGTCCAGTGTGGAGTTGCTGAACCCTTAGCTAACCCAAACTGACGTTCAGGATAACCAGTCGGCAACACTAAGAGATGGTCAAGCACGCCGACCACCACTAATTCTGAAACGAAAAAGGCCTTCGCTGCGGAGTTATTTATCAGGAAATGCCAACTGAACAGTTATAGACTATTGGACAGGGGAGCAAAGCTCTCATATGCATCTTGTTTACAAGACTGAACACCCATCTTCTCCGTGAACGTGTCTTCCCGAACTTTCTTGGATATTCACTGACCGTTACTCAGTAGGAAGCAAATGCTACCGAGCGATTCCACAAATTCCGTAATAGCTCTCACTGTTCAAGAGACGCAAAGCGGATTTATGAGAAAGCATACTACTCGCATGCCCACCTGCCGGCACTTATCTGCAGCCCACAGGTGAAGTAGAACCCTGGACGGTGAACGTGGAACCACCTACGGACTCGGAGGTTTACGACTGCATATGTTCTCTCAAGCGCCACCGAGCTCCCGGTCCGGATGACCTTCCACCCGCACTGTTCAAAGACGGGGGTGAAGTCCTCAGTCAGCGCTTGTCCGATCTGTTTGCT
>NW_008751971.1:241864-256890 GCF_000715545.1 Opisthorchis viverrini | reverse complement strand
AATCCTTTCTTTGTATTCTCAGACTTCCGGACGTGTGAGAGTGTACGGAGAGCTCTCCAGAAGCTTCCGCCCCCATGCGGTGTCCGTCAGGGATGCCCACTCTCTCCATTCCTTTTTAACTTTGCGGTCGATGAAATAATGAGACGAACGCTGGAGGGTCTCCAAAACCCTGGTATTCAAATAGCCTGTGGAGAAAACCTTGTCGATCTGGAATATGCAGACGACATCGTTCTCATGTTCGAAGAGGAGGAAAAGGCGCAAGTATTCTTGGATGAACTGACCAAAGTCATCCCGTCCTTTGGTATGCACTTTGCACCCACAAAGTGTAAGGTCATGCTTGTGGACGTGCAGTCACTGAACACGCCACTTATAATCCAGGGAGACGCACTGGAAGTTGTGGAGCGTTTTACGTATCTTGGAAGTTGTATTAGTTCTGATTGTAGTGTGACAGATGAGGTGAATGCACGAATCTGCAAGGCTCGGGCCGCGTTTGCTAACTTGAGACACCTATGGCGTCAGAATGGTTTACCCCTGAATCTGAAGGGACGTGTGTATCAAGCTACAGTAAGGATTGTTTTGTTGTTTGGCTGTGAGACTTGGCCTATTCGAGCAGCGGACCTGAGACGTCTTCAGGTGTTCGACAATCGTTGTCTCAGAACCATAGCTCGTGTGATTTGGCGTCGGCGAATCCGTAACGAGGCATTTAGAAAGCCTGGTTGGAGACACTACAAGATATGACTGCCAACCGATGTCAGTGGTGTTCTTGTTGTCAGTGTAGAATACTTCGAGGTATTCAGGAGAGCCCACTTGAGTGACGCGCAAGATCACAAGCCAGAAATTGTTGATCCTTGAGATTTATCAAAAGATGCGGTACTACATGTATAAAATACGCAATAAAAGGGGTACAAACCTCAAATTATGGGGGTTTCCGTCTAAACTGTTGCACGAAGTGGTGCAAGTCCAAGGAAAGCCCGGAGAAGATAGTAAATCGATCTTAGTTTGCGACGCACACCTGGGTACAACATGTGGTAACGCAAATAGGTCAAAAAACCCGCGTAAAGAATGGCCGACCAAACTGGTTCGACAAACCAAGGGTTAAAGTTCGTGAGGGGTTAAAAAATGTAAATAGAGTCCATGGGGTAGACGTAGCAGACAGCAGCAGATAAGAGAAGAGTTTGACTGGGGGGAAGAAAGTACAGTCAGTTTCTATCTAGATTGCTTCAGTGAATGTGTGGAGGTGTAGGCACCTCGGAATGATTGTGGTAAGCTAGCACAAAGTCCCTCCCCGTCCACCTTTATTCTTTTCTTCACAGTAAGGCTTTCAAATAAGTCATGGTTGTACGGCAGTGAAGCATCGTATTGAACATGTCATGTTGTCGATGATGATGATGATGCATGCACACCCATCATTAGTATCACCGTTACATTACTACTACTTGCTACTTATTCACTACCCTCATGCGGACAAAACAGTTGTTAACTACGAAATGCGGAATTTCCGATCAATAAACGCAGCAGGACACTGCCACAAACGCAAGCAGACTTGGAGATGACATGGGCCACTGAGAGATTTTTAGTAGCTTTCAGGAAACGAACGCTGGGATCCAGCAAGCGTTAACTCATCAGAATAATGTCTACCTGAAACTTACGCGACCACTTATTTAGGCCTAGTGGGAAACGCCCACCACATTCACGGCGGATGAATATGTGCGCCTATACTCCACTGGGATGGGTTAGGTTCATTTAGAACTGAATATGATTGTAAAACAGTGCTGCTTTTGGCATCCATTAACTCGTCACTGGCCCGGCGCGAAAGTAGCCACCACAAATTCGGCTATTATCTAGAACCGATTCGGGAACCCGCGAATCTCGCCAATTCCGACTCCCAATTCCGTCGTTCGTGAATTCTCCCTCGGTGCCGTCCCGAACCTCCCTAAAATTTACTGTCCAACTGAATATCGAATTGTACTCAATTTGGAGAAAGACGCTCACCTGTAAACTACTTTTGTCTTTACGAGAAATCAAATTAAATCTCTCTTTTATGCTGTTATCCAACTGAACATGCCACACAGAGGTTGTCCCATGTTTCAGATAGGACAGTGATGGCGAGTTCGCAGTATAGCTAGTTTACAAACAAACTACTTATAGGGTTGCAGAAACACCCTTGATAGAAGCTCGGAGACCAAGCCTAACTGGTGAGATCAAGGAAGAGCTCAACTGACAGTGGTTGTTGGCTAGTTTTCAGTAATCTAGTAAGTAGTGTGCCCTCCTGCCTAGAAAATATACTATGGTGTTTCAAAATACTGGTAACTGAAGCCTGAGGCGGTCTTTATGTGGCATATTCAGTTGAGGACCAACATAAATGACTGGTTCGGTTGCGTGTGACGCTAATATCAAAATGATTTCCAAATGTGTGCATTTTACTAACAGCTATTACGTACATACAACAACAGTTGTGTACATTTTGCGTGAGATCTGGTGGTTCACGACGACGAATTTCCGATTCATTGGACTCAGCCCCCCTAAAATGGCTTTATGGCGCAACGAATTGCGGCAAAAGGTAACGCACTGAGCACAAGCTGTGTGCACAATGAGCACGCAGTGCGTGCGCACACACCTCCCCATCCCGCTGACCTCCTGACGAGGATGATTTGGTAGTGGAAATGGGCCATCCACACCGGCAGGGGCACGTGCCCCAACTCGATCTGACAAAGAATGCCGTACAGACATATCGTAGTGAGACATAATGGATCCAGACCGGGAAAAGCAAATAAAATTACCGCCATGCACGCACATCGTTAGACGTCTGTAGACAAACGCGCTGCGCATATACCACACCCACGGGCGCATTGGGAGAAGACACACAAAAACAGACACACTTACCGGTAGACCAGGGAAGCAAGGGACAGTGAATAGGCTAAAAATAGCCTCAGCTCGAAGTCGGCTTCAACCGTGTGCGCACAACACAAGGCGACGTCACTTGGGTACGACGAACCAGTTACGGCAGACGCAACGTCACTGGAACATGTGCCCAGGGAGGGCAAGAGCTCGACCTCAATGCGACTGGATTGTTCGAATACATACTATCAGAAGAACTTGCCCTTTTGGGCCCCAACCCTTCTCATACGTTTCTCTCTATAAAGGATTTCATAGTGACCTCATCACAACCCATCGGACCTCCATCTTGCATGGATGCAAAATAACGGACGGATTACTTGACATCGGGAGTTGACTACACGTAAACCGAATTGCCTATACCAATGACTTCGGAAGAAATCCTTACTTGACAAACCTCAGTCAACTCTTAGAAGACATGGGTAAGATTGTGCATACCGATACTGACCAGAGGAATTATTAGCCTCCATCATCAGGTATGTTATTCGGCGTTTTTTAAACAAAATGTCTTCTTTGGTTGTTAGCTTGGTTTTGTTTAGACAGGATTAAAACCTCTGGAATATGAGGATAGCTGCATGGGAATTCGGGCAGGCGGCCCCGAAAAACAAAAAAAAATATAAGAGAGTGGTATACATATTCATAAAAAGTCCCATTGATAAATTGCAAACACACAATGTGAAGCCAACATACCGTTTTAGGATGTTAGGTCAAAATCAGGCACCCGAATATCCTATTTTAAACCAGCACTGAGATCTGAATTTATGATCAGTGGGTTGGCTCTGGGAGCCGAAGTTCGAGTAACCCGATTATGTATTCCTAAAGAGCTGGAATAGAGTGGTAAGTGATGGAGCGAAAAGGTGGAACTGAACCACCAACTTGTAGAAGGTTTTTTGTGGATATAACCTCAGTTTGCTTTTTCATACGTTAAACACACCTTTCGTCCTTTATGCACTAACCCACAAATTCACCGTCGACGCGAAATCTCAGTTGTCCAAACTACTGGTGAAAAAATGAGGCTATTGTTTTTGAAAAACGCCCCACTGAACGAAAAACAACATAAGAGTTCACGCAGTTTTTGGCACATTGTCTCTCACATGCAAGCTGATGACGGGGAAGGGAATAAATCTTCAGCAACTTTTAGTCCTCAACACTTATCTAAACCTTATGTATGACAGTTTCACGTTTGCTCCTCTGGGTAAGAGAGGATGAGATAGACGTGTTTCTTCCACTTAGCTGTGCGTTTTGTACACTAACTTTACTATTTTCACTGAATAGCAACTAGAATGCTTTCATCTACGTGCTTCACAAATTCGGTTTCCTCTGAATAAGCCTTTATTGCTCTTTCAACTACATCTGTGTATGAGACCCATACCCTCGAAACATATTTACCAGCAAGTGACTTCCTTGTCACACCCCGCTCTCATTTATCACCTTAATTGTGATGCATCAGGCAGATCGTCAGTCAGAATAGACACTACTAACCTCTTTGAACAAGACATGTGACAGTTTAGTATGAACAACTGAAGTGACAGATAGACTGCACACAGATTCGCCTGCTTACTGGTGAATGAGTACTGAATGATCATGAATCACGAGGCATTAAGAGGCGTTGATATGGTATCCCAATATCTCTCCACGTTCACACGTTTCCGATCGTTGGCTGGTGTTCAATACGGATCTGTTGGTTAAGCTGGTGAGACCACTACTACATAATGACCACTACAGGTGGTCATTATGAGCTGAAATATGATTCTGAATTAAAGCCACTTAGTACCAACGCTCACTTGAGGTAGTAAACTCGACATCAATTATACCCATTTGTTCGCTAATGTACCAAAAGTACCCTGGTGCCGAAAGCAATAGTCTTACTTTCAAAGCTGCTCACAAGGTCACTGAAGTTTCTGGACACCCTACCCAGATCTCGTCCTTCTTGGGGTAGAGGCCTAGTCCATCAATTTCTTTCAAGCTTATTTCTTACTTGATTGCCAATTTGTAGGCACGTTATCACAGAATCAGTTGACATCTACCGGAATCCCTCAAGAGACCAAACTATTACTACAGAAAATATGATGGAAGACTGTTCATCAAATAGTGCTTTGGGATATAATATATGGTGGTCTACTTAGACGTTACAAACAGAGGGCCATATGTGAGTGCATTATTGAAGAACTGTATTTACATTCTACTCACTGGGACACTCATAACAGATGGACAACTCCTATGTTGAAAAGACGGTCTTGTTGGAGAAATGAGGCATGTTGAATCGATTTAGGCTAATCCCTGTCTCACACACCAGGCAGGTCACGTAAGACCGATTTTGTCTCGTATGGGGTGGGCTAGGATTTTATGGCCGTTGTATATTCCGCTTTTTTGGTCATCTGTTCCCCACTGACAACTTTCTCATCTGTTAACCCAGCATCATATTCGACACTGTGTTGGGACTGATGATACAGGCTAATCTGAAGAGGAAAACTAGGATCTTACAACCGCATTCTTTCGTTATGTACCTTCACTCATCAGTTGCTCAAATTTCTACTCAGTTATATAAAAAAACCCTTGTTCGGCCAGTCACCTGGTTATATGGTTGGAAAGGTCAAACATATACTGACTTTTGAACAGGGGCTTTGAGATCCTTCACATTCCTCCATGCTATTCAGTCAACAACGAAAGTCGCAGCAACGCACTTCCGCTCACAAGTTAGCTAGCTAGCTAGCTAGCTAGCTAGCTAGCTAGCTAGCTAGCTAGCTAGCTAGCTAGCTAGCTAGCTAGCTAGCTAGCTAGCTAGCTAGCTAGCTAGCTAGCTAGCTAGCTAGCTAGCTAGCTAGCTAGCTAGATAGATAGATAGATAGATAGATAGATAGATAGATAGATAGATAGATAGATAGATAGATAGATAGATAGATAGATAGATAGATAGATAGATAGATAGATAGATAGATAGATAGATAGATAGATAGATAGATAGATAGATAGATAGATAGATAGATAGATAGATAGATAGATAGATAGATAGATAGATAGATAGATAGATAGATAGATAGATAGATAGATAGATAGATAGATAGATAGATAGATAGATAGATAGATAGATAGATAGATAGATAGATAGATAGATAGATAGATAGATAGATAGATAGATAGTTTAGTTATCGACTATGAAGTTCAACTGAAGTATTCATTATCCACTGTTTCACTAATTCCTTCGCTCAAAAAGCAATGTAGGCTTTGTGTGGTCGGAACATAACCAATCCATTATAATACAGTAAGGTACGTTTATACCAGTAGTCTTTCCGTTGGTACTGAATTCATATTTTCCACCGACATTGACGCTGAGTGGTATACCCTCAGGTTTCCTATGGACTACGAACATTGTTGACGGATGCTCGCAAAGACTGTTTCCTTGTTATCGTGCCGATTCGAACCATTCGGATTGGGCGATATTCACGGGAACCAGCCCATCAAATGTGGTCCGGGACTGTCAGTAGGTAAAATCGGTTTCCACAACCAGTTTTTGTGCTCAGCGTGAAGAGTGGCTAAACGCTCCTGAATGGTTTAAGGTGAAAGTCATTTACGACTTTTGTGAGGAATGGTTTATTGTTAGAGCTCAGATCTGAGTCGCACTGACTAAGGCAAAGTGGTTCAATGACTTTTACAAGGGAGGATCGGATGAATCTTTCGCAAATGTGTCTTCTGGGTCCACTGTCATTCTACTCTTCTATCCTTGCCCGCACTTTTGATAAGAAGAAAGGAAAGAAATGACCTAGAGACAATATTCGTGCACGATATCTGTATCCCGCAAATCAACCAGACTTTTTTGCAGTTTACTTTATCATAGACAGTACAATTAAGCCGCTGATGATCGACGAATCGTGGGTGCTATTATAACGCACAGTCATAATTTACCAGAATTGAGGCCTAGCTGAGTTCAACATCATCATCAATATGGCAGACAGAACTAACCTGGTCACTTCAAATTACATCAGATTTGACTTAAAAAAACAATGAGCTTATTTACAGGGGTGACGTAAAGTAGCTTACAGCTAAACGCTGAATCTGGAAGTGTTCTGTGAGCCCACGGCTCTTGCTGTAAGTTCTCCTATGTTCCGCAAGAGGCACAAACAAACGTGTTGCAATTTAGCTGGATCCCGTTTATTTGAGTATAGCATTTGGAGACAGGCATATATCCTTTCACTTTCATGTATCAACTAGAAAAATTGCTTGATTTCTGAATGACCGGTCTTGTCTTATATCCCATATGAGGTTCAGAGTTTCCCAACGATTCGTCCTTCACCTCACCAACGCAGCTCACTTTAATTGTCAGTTCAAAGTCTTAGAAAGATGTCGTGTGAGCCACAGAGTAAGAATAATAAGCCAGCGCCTCGAGTTGTTCAGACTTATACAGGCCATGAGTTGGTCTTTCATCACAAGAAGTTAGGAATTCTCTTCGCACTAGATGTGGGCAAGATAACGGTGATCGATAAATCCGTATTCTCTAGTTTTTTTAGTTAAAATCGCCCAGACGCTCTCAAAACTCTATATTCTCTTAAACACTGGATTGTTTTAAGTGTCATCAGGTGTACGTATTCCATTAATTGTATGTAAATCAATGGCATCCAAAGGTTTAACGCAAACGTGAATGGTACTCACAAACCGATCACAAAATCGTCCAAAGACTCACTTGCATTCTCATCAGGCTTAATTATTTTTTGAGATGTATCCGTCACCAGTGTTACAACGTACAATCAAAGTTGAGAAAAATGGGTTTTGGAGCTATTTGGTTTTTTCTCCAAATGGTCACTTGTTTGATAAGCGGGTTAGTTGTGTCCTCCTTAGTGTTGAACTGCTACCCGAATTTATTCCAGAAGAGAGAGATCATCTGGTACTAGATGGTTTGTTCTGATAGTAATCTAGTCTTCTTAAGGAAGTTCCACGCTTTGATACCGGTAGGCCTGTGCTGAGTCTTATTCCTAGCTCGAGGTGCTGCTACGTTCCCATGGTAAGTTTCAACAAGCAATTTGGGTCTCACGTGGCTTAGCCTTTCGGGATCCGACTGCACCTGAAATATAATGTTCGGTCAGAAACTAAACTCACACTTGACTGTTTTCAAAGCCCCACGAAGATCAACTACCATTCAGATAAAACATTCTAACCAATGTTATCATATCTCTCTTCTAGAAGCAAGTAGTTATAGGGTATATTCGTCTCTCTAACTTCTGTTTGGGGAGAAACTTTACGCTAAGTATTGCTCGATGGGAAATATGAAACCTCCGGGAAACTCGCCTTTATACGAATGGAAGTGTCCTGAAGAGATGGCTGTATCTGCCAATAGTCGAACCCTCTGAATAAGTTGATTGATGATTAGCATAAAACCTAGTTCCACAATGAATATGAAAGCTGCATCACTGGCAAACATCAAGCTGGATTGAGGTCCTATTATCAACAGCTTGAAACGTCTCGTCAGAAAGTCATGAGTCCACCAACCATAGAGTGTTTATTATACCCAGCATTTAATACATCGACATTCTTAGTTTGCGCATACCAGCTACCTTTCCAAGCTTGAGCTAGCCAGAAGCTCGTCACATTAGGGCAAAACGAGTGAGGAATCCTAAAATGAACCCACCGACTCTAAGTACACAGATTCATGGTTTCCATCAAAAAATATTTCTTGATTTGAGGTCCCAAAAGTTCACTTTACGGATTTCCTTAAAATCGCCTAGATTTTTCTCAGCGAAACAAAACACCATCCCCAAAGGAAGTGCAAAATAAAACGTTGGGAATTTTGTAATTTTTCGAAGTAAAACATTTAGAGGTCTATTTCAGAATTAAGGAATGCACTGTCATTCAGCAGTATCGTTTCTAACTCTGACTTTTGTGAAGTTAGCCCGAGTATTGGTGGATGAACTGTGCGCAACCTAGCAGCAAGCCATCACAGAGCCTTGAGTCTGTCTGTGTGTCTTATACCTCTGTAGGCCCGATAAATTGCTTTACACTTTTTGTTGCTGACGGTGACTGTGTACCACTAGCGAAGAGTTATGCATCAAATTCAGACCTTCTTCAGTTGTTTGGATTAGGCCGGTTTTCAAAAACGTCGACGGTCCTGATATAAGGATAAGCAAAATCCCCTCCACCCTATTCAAAGTGAATCAAGGGAGTGCGATGTGATCCCTTCATTTTTCTTAAACATGGTGATTTGGGCAGGCGAAAGGTTAGTTGTAATGCTCGGAAAGAACTAAATCTGGAGGTCATTCACGCAAGGAACGATAAACCTAATTTGAGTCACTTGTCCGCAAGGTAGAGAGATCGGCGACCGTTGGTGAGTACTGTCGACGGTCAATATGACATTCCACAATCAACCGAATGCGGAACAATAACTGCTGTTACTTCACAATTCTGTTTGAGGAAGTATTCTGCACCCTCGAGAAGACCGAGATTCTCTTGAGATTCGTGAGTGGTCCACATGAGGAGTCTACTCAACAAAGTGAGTGACTAAAATAAATAGCTTCTGAGTATATTGGAACAGTATAATGAATAAATTCCTGAGTTATCAGAGAGTGAGAAGCAGACGATTAGAGTTAATGCCAGTCAGACGAACAGCAGTCACACTGATCGCGCGCTCTAACGCAGGATGGTGGATGATCCTTTTGAAGTATGCACCCATTAAGGAGACCCAAATAGTCCGCGGACATTCTCAAACGAGGGCAAAAGTTACCGGGGAAAAGTCACCGGCTGGAAGTCCATTCTTTAGGTCTGTTATGTGTAGCGTACAGGTTAGTCTTTGGTTTGGACAGAACCAAAACTCAGTAGTAGGGGGAGATTTCAGCTTTGAGCAGCTACTTGGTTAGGTGTTCAAGCTACCAGGCTGGTCGTAGAGTGTTCGGCACTTCCTAGAGCTTCCTGAGATATGCGCTGCTAACAATCGCTCGTACAGCGTCTCTCGGTTGTTCAACAATACTAACTTCTCATTAGCATCACAGCTTCTGTGTAGAAAGGACTTTAAGCGACCTGCGTTTGCACCAGAAGCTCTCAAGTTTCACAATGGCAACTGGATGTACACCAATGTCTTCAACTTATGCATTGCTACAGTTCCACCATATTCCGACATATCTATTTGTGTGGTTCCGGCCAAGTAACTGAAAACACGCACAAGAGAATGGAATTAGGTCACTAGAGAAGGAAAATCCGACTTAATGAATCAAACAGTTGTAGTCGGATAGAGTGGTTTAAAAAATCAAGTTAGTCTGATGGTACACACTGTTGAAACCCTCCTTGCCTTGTAACATGAAGACTTTCTTGATCGCTTTTTGCAATTTAATTGACGAAACATTCAGACGCGAAAGTACTAGGTAGTGATTTGTCTCTGTTTAGCTTCTAACATAACTATGCATAAGTCATATTACAGCAGCCTCATCTCAGCTTGACGGATATTGTCAGCCCTTGAGTCCATAATGGACCACAGTTAGGTAATCTGTTGCAGTTCATTAAAGCAAAGAAAATTCGTACGTTGGAGAACTAAAAAAAGCAGGAAGTGGAAACATGGCTTGATCAAACAGAACTATCACGTGTGAGTTTGAAAAAGGTCAGCTCCAGAGGTAAAAATTAGCAATGTTGTGCAAATAGCGAATTATCATTTTAGTGAAGAAACGAAAATAAGATCGCAATGTCAACTGCCGCAATTGTTTCACTCTGAATTTCATCAGCAATCAGCTCGGCGTTCCGAATACTTGTTTAACTGAAAGTCGTCTATTCCCACAAGCCAGCTGGTCCTTAGCCGCGATTCGTTTATGCATCGCTGCAGTACATTTTGTTGACCTTGGCGTTTTCCAAACCACGAATACTGCTGTCAAAAGAGTTACGAATAGCACATGACAGAGCGATTCGGCGAAGTGTGAATCAACTCAGCCTCGGTCAAGTGCATTTGTGTTCCCCCCACCCCAAGAAAGACTGGCCTGGTTTGGTGCAGACGCATCTCCCCATTCCTAACCACTTTTCCCTCCTTTGAATTCTATATGAAACCCTGTTCAAAAGGCCGACTGCAGGGCTTCGGAGATTTGCTAAGCTTAATTTTCGAAACGAATGCATGGTATTGTCTACGTTTCTACTCTGCATCAAGCCAAATCAGATGTGAAGCATTTACTGTGCACCTCGCCAAAGTCAATACACATGCTGCGCGTTAGCTTGGGCAACAAACAACTGTTCCCACCCTCGGTATCACAAAGCGAGCTAAGTTGAGAGGGTGAAAAAAAACAAAGCCGCTTCCTATCTGCTTCCAAATCCATCCACTGAAAACGTACAACCCACGCATTCAGTTGCTGTTTTTTTTTACCTCAAACGACCATAAATTTAGTTAACCAGCGAATAACACCCAAGTCTGAATTCGCCACATGCTATTTTGTCCTTTGACTCTTCCTCAGTAATCGAAATTTCGCAATTGTAAGATTACAAAGTCAGCTAGTTTCCTGGTAGACGTAAACTGAGAGCTAACTTAGAAAAGCGCTATTTTATACTCCCTAAGTGGGGATCCTTTTGGGACTGAGCTACTTCTGATCGTACTCTGTTATTTTCCAGTCCCTATCCTATCCTGAACACAACTGTTCTGGTTTTTTCACGATGATACGAATAACTTAGGCTTCGAGTTCACCCGCACTAGGTAGTAGAAATGCGTAAAAGACTGAATACAGGCCCATGAATGGCTGTTCGAAGGTTGTCAGTTAAACAGTTGTTTCCCGCCAGAAGTTGTCCATTAAGCATTCAAAGAATGATAACCAATCACCGTTTTGAATACCGCAGGACTTTTGAATTAGATCGTAGCAGCCAAAACTTCCTCGTTCGGTGTGACCTGCCTCGGTCATGACCCACGTTATTTCGGTTTGGCTTTCTACTCTGTGGAGCTTTCGAAGCAACACAAATCTATCATAGGTACACTATTTATCAGGCTGAATTACCGATTCTGTCCTTATAGCCTCCTTTGGATATCAAAAATAATACGGCGGTATTCAAGTCTTATAGAACTATGGTGTTGTCTTGCACTTCCTTAAAGTTATTTTCCCAAAGCAAGACCGTTTTTAAGAAGGAAACACAGGGACAAATGGTGCTAGCAATCAAGAAAGTTTTCTGAGAAGGATTGGTTGTTGGTCAGGTGGCTGTTGATCAATTCGCCGAGCTTGACAACTGGCTTGCAAACGTTTCATCACCGTACGAGGAAATATCATCAGTGCGCAGTTGGGCGGGTGCTTCTTCCTTGTCTGTGTGCGTTTATATAGCATTCGAAGGCCATGTGATATCTTCTAACGTGATTGGCTACTTGAGGTGTAACGAATTTAGTGAATCCATTGGTCCGTTTGTGATCATTGTTTAGTTGTGGTCTGCGTTCCCTTGCGTTGATCCCAACGCCATCTCTTTTTAGTAGCCTGTTCTCTCTGGCCTTGATTCGCATTGCGTTAAACCACTAGATCATTTCAAAAACACTCCGAAGACTAAGATGTTACAGGTGCAAGTATGGGAGAGTAGAATGTCTCACCTATAAAAATAACTTTGCCACAACACACTTTAAAACATTTTAGCAGCTATTGGAGTGCACTAGCATCATTTTCGAGATAATTTTTTGACGGCTGATCATACTTCAAACGCATTATTCATCATGTATAAAAAAGTGAACCGCAGTGAATCAGTTGCGAATTTCTTCCGCATTAAACAATGCATAAACGAGTTGAAGAAGATATTGAAAATAAGCTTACTTGTCTTGGACCAGACTGAGTAAAGTCTTGGAGAATAGGGTTATTTTGCTGAAAAAAACCCTACGACAGCCCACCACCCGTTTCAGGTAGACGCGTTCCCCAAATTTCCATCAATTTTATGTTCTACTTACACAATCAGTTGAAGAATACCATGAATGAGGAGCTCAGCTGGGATTCAGTCAAGTGTCCCGTTAAAACGAAATTAGCGTGAAACTGAGTGTATTCACAATATTTTTACTGATACAAGCGAAATATTTCTTTGGCACCCATACGACTGTCAGTAATTAACACAAATTATGTTCTCTACCACCAACTTAGAAATGGACCTATTATCTTCAGGAGCCACAGTATTTGGAAAGCAATCATCCATTTGATTAACGACTTTCTTTAGCCCACAATAACGGGTGAGATGGAAGTGATACAGTCACCGATTGCATCCTTGGGTTTAAAGGATATTCAAATGAATCTATATTTATTTAACTATAGCTGGAGTACTTTGGAAATAAAGATACCTCATACGGGCGTGGAACATCGGATCGGCCAAATACATAAATTTCAGAATTCCCTACCAGAAAATATATGAGGAACATCAGGGCTGTTCATCATTGTTCGTCTGAACGTCGCTCTGGAGACATGAACAAGTGATTTCAAATCTTGAATACACTGTTCATAAGGTTGCTGAGAATTGCTGGACAGACCAGGACCGATTTCACCCTTAATGTGGCACATCAAGTAGGCGAACTCCTCGAGTTTTCGTCAACCTTATATTCTAATCGAATCCAATACGCAATAACTATATTCACTTGCCCACTGATTCCTTTTTCACGGAAAACACATCTGAATACCCACTGAACCTCTCGTTTGTGACATTCTTCAACTAAATGCACTGCACACAGACCGAGTCATGTTTCAAGTGATACGACACTCGAGATATCAGAGTACATTTCCTTGAAGGCAACTGCTCATTTACTTGAAGGATAACTACAAACAAGAAGTTCAGTTGAGTTTGCAGTTGAGACCAAACAGCTGTGCAAGTGAGTCTATTGTTGAGACTAGAGATAGTGAAAAGGACTAGACCACACCACAGAACTGCAGACCAAAGGGCCATACACCGTGGAAGCCACATCAATCAAGTAAGGGTGTCCGTTAGAATCGTTCTGTGCCTTTAGCTCTGCGTTTATTGAATGTAAACGGCGAAGCTCTACTGGTTACCGGGCTTGAATAGTTCTGTTCAAAGCGGTGGGCAACTATCCGCTGCGAGAACTTGCTTAAAAACCACGAAACATGTTACGATCGTGTGCAATTGACGGTTGAGTTCCCTACAACCCCAAAAATCACCTTTCACGAAAAAATTGTCTCCAAAAATCCAGGATTATCTGTTCTCTATGGTGTATCATTTCTCCGCTAACAATACCTATAGTTCGGAGACGCGATTCTGATCTTGCACTGTAGTACAACATCTTTTCATACAATACTACTTTCAGAGTAATTTTCCCACTGAAAACTTTGGACGCTGTGGTCACTGTTCTCCAACAGCTCTCAAGGTCTCTGAGGTATTTACAATATAGCAGTTATCCGCCTGGTGACTGACAGAAAGACTGTAGAGAGAATTAGACACCGACGTGTCTGTCACTACAATCACTTCTCATATCCTCCCCCCCGTTTGAACTGCCTTGCCCCCGTCCTCGTGCGATTACCTCATTGAGTCCAAACCAAGCGGCACAACCACTGGACGCGAGTTTCACTCTTATTAGAGCTCATCAGTAATTTATCTCTGTGGCCTTAATGGGGTTCGGATTTCCGATATCTGACATGCGGGGCCAGTGCGTTCCAATTAATCTACCAGCAAACGGAAGGTTTGACTTCATTCAGTCTGAAAGCTTGCATTTAAGGAAGCGTTGAAACTGGGCTTGCTTTCGCAGAAAGTATAAATCGGTAAACGCTGAAGTCTCCTCACGCACTGGGCATAAAAATCACTCCAAGAAGTTGTTTTAGGTCAAATCTTTGAGACCAGTTCCCGCAGGGGCAGGGAATTCAAATCCACGACATCGATGCATAGAAAGGTACTTTGACTTCCCGAAAGGGACCGACTACACTTCAAAAATACTTTCTTCGGAAAGAACTGCTGTGGGAAAGAACTTTAGAAGTTATTATCACCAGTGATTGAACACATTTGCAGGAGACAAATCAAGACTCTGCCACATCAGGACAATCCTCTAGATACACCAAGCGCAGTGGAAACCACAATACTTGAACAAACACTTCACTACGATAGATCCTAGAGATACACCATACTTCTTTCAGATAACCAGAACAAATCTGGCCTATTTCGCGGTACTTGGCACAGTACAGCAATGTGGACTTTAGGTAAAACTAACGATAGTGGGTGGCAACGAC
>NW_008751971.1:227849-241617 GCF_000715545.1 Opisthorchis viverrini | reverse complement strand
GTCGTAGAGATAAACAACAACCCAGCCGCTAATGAGCACATTTCATCATCCATTAGGGGACGTCTAGCCCTGTTAATGTGTTGAAATATTGGTAGCTCGGGTGAGTTTGTTGGTTATTGATCTGTTCGCCGAGCTTGGCAATTGGCTTGCAAACGTTTTGTTATCATACGAGGAGACATCATCAGTGCGCAGTTGGGTGGGTACTTCTTCCTTGCCTGCGTGCGTCGATGTGGCATTCGAAGGCCGTTCTGTTATCTCCGTGATTGATTGGCTACTTGAGGTGTAACGAATTTAGTGAATCCATTGGTCCGTTTGTGATCATTGTTTAGTTGTGGTCTGCGTTCGCGTTGATCCTTTAGTGAATCCATTGGTCCGTTTGTGATCATTGTTTAGTTGTGGTCTGCGTTCCCTTGCGTTGATCCCAACGCCATCTCTTTTTAGTAGCCTGTTCTCTCTGGCCTTGATTCGCATTGCGTTAAACCACTAGATCATTTCAAAAACACTCCGAAGACTAAGATGTTACAGGTGCAAGTATGGGAGAGTAGAATGTCTCACCTATAAAAATAACTTTGCCACAACACACTTTAAAACATTTTAGCAGCTATTGGAGTGCACTAGCATCATTTTCGAGATAATTTTTTGACGGCTGATCATACTTCAAACGCATTATTCATCATGTATAAAAAAGTGAACCGCAGTGAATCAGTTGCGAATTTCTTCGGCATTAAACAATGCATAAACGAGTTGAAGAAGATATTGAAAATAAGCTTACTTGTCTTGGACCAGACTGAGTAAAGTCTTGGAGAATAGGGTTATTTTTCTGAAAAAAACCCTACGACAGCCCACCACCCGTTTCAGGTAGACGCGTTCCCCAAATTTCCATCAATTTTATGTTCTACTTACACAATCAGTTGAAGAATACCATGAATGAGGAGCTCAGCTGGGATTCAGTCAAGTGTCCCGTTAAAACGAAATTAGCGTGAAACTGAGTGTATTCACAATATTTTTACTGATACAAGCGAAATATTTCTTTGGCACCCATACGACTGTCAGTAATTAACACAAATTATGTTCTCTACCACCAACTTAGAAATGGACCTATTATCTTCAGGAGCCACAGTATTTGGAAAGCAATCATCCATTTGATTAACAACTTTCTTTAGCCCACAATAACGGGTGAGATGGAAGTGATACAGTCACCGATTGCATCCTTGGGTTTAAAGGATATTCAAATGAATCTATATTTATTTAACTATAGCTGGAGTACTTTGGAAATAAAGATACCTCATACGGGCGTGGAACATCGGATCGGCCAAATACATAAATTTCAGAATTCCCTACCAGAAAATATATGAGGAACATCAGGGCTGTTCATCATTGTTCGTCTGAACGTCGCTCTGGAGACATGAACAAGTGATTTCAAATCTTGAATACACTGTTCATAAGGTTGCTGAGAATTGCTGGACAGACCAGGACCGATTTCACCCTTAATGTGGCACATCAAGTAGGCGAACTCCTCGAGTTTTCGTCAACCTTATATTCTAATCGAATCCAATACGCAATAACTATATTCACTTGCCCACTGATTCCTTTTTCACGGAAAACACATCTGAATACCCACTGAACCTCTCGTTTGTGACATTCTTCAACTAAATGCACTGCACACAGACCGAGTCATGTTTCAAGTGATACGACACTCGAGATATCAGAGTACATTTCCTTGAAGGCAACTGCTCATTTACTTGAAGGATAACTACAAACAAGAAGTTCAGTTGAGTTTGCAGTTGAGACCAAACAGCTGTGCAAGTGAGTCTATTGTTGAGACTAGAGATAGTGAAAAGGACTAGACCACACCACAGAACTGCAGACCAAAGGGCCATACACCGTGGAAGCCACATCAATCAAGTAAGGGTGTCCGTTAGAATCGTTCTGTGCCTTTAGCTCTGCGTTTATTGAATGTAAACGGCGAAGCTCTACTGGTTACCGGGCTTGAATAGTTCTGTTCAAAGCGGTGGGCAACTATCCGCTGCGAGAACTTGCTTAAAAACCACGAAACATGTTACGATCGTGTGCAATTGACGGTTGAGTTCCCTACAACCCCAAAAATCACCTTTCACGAAAAAATTGTCTCCAAAAATCCAGGATTATCTGTTCTCTATGGTGTATCATTTCTCCGCTAACAATACCTATAGTTCGGAGACGCGATTCTGATCTTGCACTGTAGTACAACATCTTTTCATACAATACTACTTTCAGAGTAATTTTCCCACTGAAAACTTTGGACGCTGTGGTCACTGTTCTCCAACAGCTCTCAAGGTCTCTGAGGTATTTACAATATAGCAGTTATCCGCCTGGTGACTGACAGAAAGACTGTAGAGAGAATTAGACACCGACGTGTCTGTCACTACAATCACTTCTCATATACTCACCCCCGTTTGAACTGCCTTGCCCCCGTCCTCGTGCGATTACCTCATTGAGTCCAAACCAAGCGGCACAACCACTGGACGCGAGTTTCACTCTTATTAGAGCTCATCAGTAATTTATCTCTGTGGCCTTAATGGGGTTCGGATTTCCGATATCTGACATGCGGGGCCAGTGCGTTCCAATTAATCTACCAGCAAACGGAAGGTTTGACTTCATTCAGTCTGAAAGCTTGCATTTAAGGAAGCGTTGAAACTGGGCTTGCTTTCGCAGAAAGTATAAATCGGTAAACGCTGAAGTCTCCTCACGCACTGGGCATAAAAATCACTCCAAGAAGTTGTTTTAGGTCAAATCTTTGAGACCAGTTCCCGCAGGGGCAGGGAATTCAAATCCACGACATCGATGCATAGAAAGGTACTTTGACTTCCCGAAAGGGACCGACTACACTTCAAAAATACTTTCTTCGGAAAGAACTGCTGTGGGAAAGAACTTTAGAAGTTATTATCACCAGTGATTGAACACATTTGCAGGAGACAAATCAAGACTCTGCCACATCAGGACAATCCTCTAGATACACCAAGCGCAGTGGAAACCACAATACTTGAACAAACACTTCACTACGATAGATCCTAGAGATACACCATACTTCTTTCAGATAACCAGATCAAATCTGGCCTATTTCGCGGTACTTGGCACAGTACAGCAATGTGGACTTTAGGTAAAACCAACGATAGTGGGTGGCAACGACCTACCCATTCGGTGAGGTCTGGTTTAGCTTAGTCAAGAAGTTCTGGGGTGCATGAAAAGCCACGAAGAACACAGTAGGCTTTGTAACGCGGATGTACACTGATAATTTCACTTGCTTCTGTGAACGCATTCACAAATTTTATATATTTGCTCACAACTCACCGCGTGAATTTTGAACAGTAGTCCAAAGAAGCGTTTTTTCCCTTCTAAGATCTCCAGAATGCTGAATAAACATTCTGTCTAGTCAGTCTGCTCCAAAATAACGTGTTTACTGTCAGAAGTCATGAACTGATCATGTCCAAAATATATATTTCAGTATTTTACTCTCAATAAGCACCACTAGAACACCTCAATGACAGAGTTCAATAGTGAATAGCTCATGATGTCGTTTTTCGTTAGAGAAGGCCAAGTCTTCCCGAGAAGATTTCATCTCAAAGGAGGGCTAAAAGTTTATTGCGTGAAATGATTTATTCTTTGTAGATATAACTTTGCCTACTATCATGGCATCATGTTTAAAATGTGGGCCAGTTTGGGCGCAGATTATATAGCCCGCTTTTGCATGCCTCCACCGATAACCCCTTGATCTGAAATTTTAAAAAAAGTGGACAAGTAAGAGAGATAGTAGTCTCTTGATTGATTCTAACGGGGAAATCTAGGTCCCAAAGCTTACCGTGATGTACTGTGTTGCCAGCGCAGAAATTCGGAAAATATTAATTAGTTGGAGTTTTTTTGGATCCGTTGACCACCGAAGCATGGAGCTTCGATATGCATGCACGCACTTTTGTGACCCGTTCGTGGACCGAAGGATGACAGTATCAAGGGAGGAAAACACAAATATACGTATCGGCTGCTGGCGTGAGGACTTCGACCTTCAAAACGAAGTAGGAAAAAGAAGGAGTGGACCAAACTATTCATAGTTCAAAGGCGTAAACCCAATGGTTTGTTCAGACATGATAGTTCAGCTGGGTTTAGGATGTCCTGTTTCGGAATTCAAACCTCAGTATGGCTAAGGCTGATGAGATTTAATAAGATCAAAACCCAGGTCCATTGCTTGCTCAATTTGGTGTAAACTCACCAGAATAACCGCATCGAGGGACAAAGGGTACTACTTAAACAAGGAGAAATGTAAATGGGAAGGGCGATATCTCTATGAGATTACTGTGTCGTAAGTGTACACAGCGCGACGGACCATTTGGTTTGAGCAGTACTTTAATAAGGCTACCGTTCGGCTTGTTATTCTGGATGCCCTTTTATCGGTAATACATGGAATGTATGGGTCATCTGCTGAGCTGCCGCCGGATTGTTTTCTGGCCTTCGCCAGCTAGCCATATGACGAAAATTTTGTCTTCCAGCTGGGCAATCGTCGCCATATGACTAAATCCAAAAGTACACGAAAACAAATGAAAATTTAGAGGTACTAAATTGTTACAAAACATGTTATACAAGCGATGGTTGAAAACCGTGGTTTTTGCGGAACTTCGAAATGGTTAGTTAAATTAAGTATAGTATGAAAAAAATACATGCCTGAAAGAATTAGTAGACATAACTCATGTTTACAGAAGGGCATACGTGCCAGTTTGGTCAAAGTGCGGTTTGCCAAAGTTCATTGGGACTGTCGGTTTTCCTTCTCTTTTCTGCGCTACTTCCGCTTAAGTCAACCGGGTATATTATAGTATGTAACGCACAAAATCCCTAAAAAGTCAAATTTTGTACTTGAATACTTTAATATGCGTTGCATAAACAAGGCGCACAACAGTAACGTAATCTTAGAATAACAGGGCAGTGCGTTTGATAATACCTTTGGCGAAACTGCGCTCAACGTACTGGCTGTCCGAATTCCATGTACCAGGAAGCCAGTTCTCGCCGTACAGTTGACTGTCCACTATCTCATTACGCATCCCGCTCTTATGTGGACCAGTCGGACAACAAACTTACGAAAGCGTCAACTTTCCTACTTGTTCGTGATACGCAACTGGCTGTAGGTGATATTCAAGTGCACTGATGTTTTAAGTCCCCATCCAGTGATTTTGTGAGCTTTCCAACAGAATCCCGGGCTTACAAACCCTCGAGACTGGTCTCTTCTGATTGGGGGTGAGATGGCCCAAGTGGTCAGAGAGCGAATTCACTGATCGCAAGGTCCGTGGTTCGAACCCGACCTCTGCCTCTCGAATTTCCCTGTCTAGGCTTGGGTAACTTGGCAATATCCCATCCCCCGTGCAAGCTTCGGGTGGCATGGAAGTTGGGCGCTGAAAGGTACTACAGCTGAACGATATTTTTTCTTCAAGATTTTCAAAGAACTGGCCTTTATGACACTAGCATTTTTGCTAGAACCTCGTGCTAGTCAGGTGATGGGAGTTCGTTACAGCAATTGCATTGAAAACGTATGAAACCGTTGAGCGGTATCCATGTTCTATGAAACTAGATTTACTCCCATGATATCTTGACACCGGAGTCTTTGAAAATTACTCTTATAAGGCGCAGTTCCAAGTTTGTATCAATCAAACCATCTTGATAGTGCTTTGCACCCACATAAATGATAGTGGGAGACTTTATGTCACAGTTTGTCCAATTTGGGTTCAAGTGGAACATAAGGTTGAACGAAACTCAGGGAATGCGTTCAACTGGTTAGTCTTAAAAATGGCGAAATTGATCGTGGACTGGTGGAGAGATTTCAGCAACCTGATGAGTAGTGTGCTGCATTTAGATAGTAGGCTTTTGTGTCAAGCAAGTCCGAAATTTGGTCATAACTGCGGTGACAAAGTGCATCAATTCTTATGCTAAAGTGTCTTCAAGTGGATAACAGGTGCAAAATTCGGATGAGGCTAGTATGCTTATTCGTGTTCCGCACACTGTATGCACAAGCGTGCATTATTGAACGAACTCATAGGCTCACCAAAGTCTCGCAGTGGTTTCGACTATCACCGGATACTCACATGCCCAACCATATGTCTAGCAAATCCGAACGAACCATTCGATTACCTGTCTCTTGTTTTAGTACCTTCCCGGAATATCTGGCTTCTAAATGGTATATGCAAGAATATGGAATGAGTTTGAAACAGCTTGGGGAGACCAGGTATTGTCCCAAGACATTTTTTTCCTGCACGGATTCTCGAACACGTGGTTTGGCTGAGAAAATGCATCGAAGAATCAAGCTTTTCAAAGACAACTTGATTTACGACTCCCGAACACCATGAAAATTGCCCCAGAACGGTGTATTTTGATTATTTTCGGAACAGTCGTTGCAAATCACTGTTTTTCCCAAAACACTGCCCTCGCGGTATGCTAAGGGACGTAAAATTGGCCGCGAATTCAAAAAATTTTCCATATCAGTTAGTCAGAGCTAAAATAGTTTTTCAACTTTTATCTAGCTTCATGGCAGTAAAGGATGACGGTCAAGTATTCCTTACCAGGAGAGAAAATAGGCCTTTTTTCTCACGATGTTTACAGGCTTGCCTCCAGATTCTTAGAATTTCCGGTGGAAAAGTAGAAATGGGAGAAGCATAACCCAGAACCCCGTAGAAACTGACCGGGACCCGACTTATCGGTCCATCATGCACTCTGCCTCTAATATGCTATCCACTTCATAAATATATGCGCCATTGGTTAATCAGCAGATTACTAAACAAGGCAGAATTTTTCACCTCTTTGGCCAATCCACAAACTAGTTTAAATCAGTTAATTGATGGTGACTTAAATTCAAGCAGCCGACTTACTGCACTTCAGGGTTTCTTTTGAGAAACTTTGGTTTTAACGGGAGATTCATCAGGAACCCAGCTGAATCCCTTGTTTATAGTGTCGAAAAGTTTTCAGACACCTTATGGGTAGTGTATTGCGCCTATAAGAGGTGTCTTGATCATGTCATTAAACATCTTACATATCAATCAACGCCTGCAAGTGAGAACTAAATACAACGTTCATTCCGACAACTCTTTGAAATTGACACGCAAATTCGTCTCATATCTACACGTCAGTGAAGCAATACACACAAAATCCGCGCACATCTGTGTGCGAGGCAGGTCCAAGAAACCGAATATTGGAAGTCGAGGAGCAGCAATCAAGAGCTGCTTTCTACGACCTGTCATGTGATTAATAAATCGTAATTTATATGACAAATACAAACATTGCAATATACAGCATCCGCAAAGAATGAAACTAGAGGCCGAATTCCAATGTGTCACGCGAGTCAGGCCATTGTTAGAAGCACACTTGGTTGGGGGACTGACAGTGGGCCAGCACAAGTTCAAATTTTCACGAAATGTTTTTGAATGCATGGATTCTCACAGACTGAGATCAGTTGATAGGCATCCTATATACCATGCAGAATATTCTATTATGTGAGCAGTTCCGGTTAGATACAAAATGATGATGCCTATGATATGGATCCACGTTTTTCAACGTTCCAGCAAGTCGCTGCGGTCTTTGCCCAATGCGTCAGACGAACGCTTCGTTGTAGGAGAAAAGCAGGATACTTGACACGATCAATATGAACGATTATATGCCAGACTTGTGGTGATGGTCTGCAATTTGTCTTTCAGCCACTTGTTGATTCTGAGGGGAGGACTGATACTCGAACAAGATTGAGACACCATTAATCTACGCTCTATGCGATTCTTTAGCATTCTAGAAATGAGCTCAACGATTGTTTTCTCCTACGTCAATGATGAACCTGGACTCTTTCTTGGATATTAGGTGCAATGTCCGCCTTCTCTTTACAAATTATGTCGTTCTGAGTGAATACTCGCCTCGAAAGCTCTAGTTCTCGTTGTACACACTTGTCTGGAAAGGTCTCCGTTGCTCTTTCAGGGTGACGTCTATTGTCGACGATTTATTTTCAGTCACGAGCTCTTTTAGCTCATGAACTGAGCACTCTATGTGTGTCTACTTGACACGCTTTGCTTAACCGTTTCTACATAACTTTCGTCTATGTAGGTGTTCATGGAGAAGCTTGCATTTTTTGAGTTGATCTGAAAATCATTCAGGTCCACACAATTAGTTTTAATATAAATATATATAGACGGTAAAAAACTAACCAAACAGCGGCTGGTTAAAGTGTATTGCCGTCTAATTTACTCATAACAAATGCGCCAGAATAGAACCTCTTAGGTAATCTGTCCTTTGATAAATTTCGATGTTAAATCAGATATGAACGTTTCGCGTGTACGGCGACAAGAGCTGACTAGGCTTTGAGGTCATCATACCAACACCTCTGCCACCACATTTAAAGAAAGCACAAAGAAAATCTAGTATTCCCTTCGATGGCACATTCTCAACTAGTCAGTTAACGCCGATTTAGAGAACATTCATGTTACACGGATCAAAGTGCTTAAATTGGATGAAAAAGTGAAGGATATCCTTGAGTTTGTAGACTGACAGCTCATATCTAATAGCCACTTCGCCAGCACAGGAGAGAGCGAATACTAACCTTCGCATTCAAAAGCAGTTTGTGGAAACTTTAAACTTTTACTAGCCTACAATCATTCTCTCACCCCAATGTGCTTCGATAATGACCTACCTTTTCTGACGCATTGAACTTCTACCTCCAGTTACCTTCATTGTGGACGTTCCATTGCACCAAGTTTCTATTCGTCATATAAACTACGATTTACTAATCACATGAGCAATGGCCTAAAGAGAGCCTTGTTCATCCAGTATGATCTGTGCGAATTTCTAGTAGTTAAAACAACCTTATTTTTCACGTTCACATCACTCTCGTTTGAACAGACGTACTCCAATTATTCTGGTGTGCCCAGACCAGAGGAGAAAGCAGTGAACTGACTCGATTATCGCTCTGATTAGAGTTTATCAGCAGTGACGTGAACCGGGATCCTACAAGTTCCGCAATCACCTGCAATTAATCCCATCAGTGTTGTAAACTTTCACCGACGGTTGTATGTTCGCAAAAATAAGGACAAACCTATTCCTCCCACACCTGTTTTGAGAGCAACAGTTTAAATGAACATCCTTTGCCAGTCCCACTCGTCATGACGCAATACGGCCTCAGTTTCTGACAAACTGTATCGCGGGTGGTTCACCCTCCTACTGCGTTTTAACCTTTTGAATTTTGCCGCTCCTTTCAAATATTTTAATTTACTGATCATATGGTTTGGTTTATTTTTGAATCCGTGATTTGTAGGACAAATATGGTAAACCTGCGCACCAATTTAACCTTTTGAATTTTGCCGCTCCTTTCAAATGTTTTAATTTACTGATCTTGTGGCTTGGTTTATTTTTGAATCTGGAATTTGTAGGAAAATATGGTAAACCTGCGCACCAATTTGGCGACACCAAGAATTTTCTGTATTGCTCATTTGACTAACGTTCAGGGCTGTTCGAAACAGAAGTTATTCAGCTGGCATTTACGGACGTCTGATCAACTCGAACAATGCATATAGTACCAATCACCTCTGAAATCTTGCATTTCGCGTCACATTATCTGATTTCGATTAGCTGCTTCAGTAGGGGATCCTTCATCTAATAGACCCACGGGATTGTTGTGATAGTTTTCTTTTTGAATCTATTGTTACAACTTGAAAATTAACTGGAAGACTCAGAGTTATCCATAATTCCACGTCGAGTGTCTGGTTACAATCTGCGGGCTAATCAGACTAGTCGTGTTTGAAAATCTGATGACGTTATTTCACAAAGTAAGAGGCAACCAGACCATGAGCTGACATTTTAAGCAACGTGCAAGGTACGGCAGTTGCTCCTGCGGGTTCCCTACCCCACTAAAAATAAGTCACTCTGCTCACGTGCAATCCGGTAGGTCTGGGAAATAAGGCGCTTCTCTCCAAAAGACTGTCTGGCACTTTCCGTTCAGAGCCTCATTCTATCAAAAACCAGGATGGGAAGTTTTGTCACCGAGCTTCAGTACTTTCCGTATGATGGGTAAAATTGTTCCCACGGTGGCTGGATGGTACACGAACGGTACAACTATATTTCTTTAGGAAGATCATCCCACAAAAGAGGTCACTCTTAGTTATCCCTCTGAAGTTCCTTTCAAGATTAATATGTAATACAATCAATACCAGGTTGGTCCGTCTCTAAAGCTGACGCCATCAAATAGGAGAAACTAGAGACGTATGGGCCATTTAGAGTAGTGTGTTTTCTGAGCAAAGACAAATGAGACGATCACTTGGCTTGTTAACTGGGTCGAAATTCTTGGTCCTTATTAATTTGAGGACCACTTACTGGACTAGCAAAGGCGCATCCTTATCTGAGAATGCCTTCGTACCAACGGGATGACTTGTTAGAGGCAGTACCAGTGAAACAGTCTCCAGGTCCCCCTACTTTTCCATTTTAAAATAATCCTCTATTGAAAGACACAGAGGCAGTACCAGTGAAACAGTCTCCAGGTCCCCCTACTTTTCCATTTTAAAATAATCCTCTATGTGAAAGACACTTTAAAGGGACAAATCGGCACGCAGTTTTGCAATTTATGCGTTTGGTTCAGGTAACCCCTCCACTAAATGATCAAGAAGCATGTCAGGTCTGCGATACAGCATGTAGTCGGGAGACAGTGTGGCAAAACGTCTCACCTGAAGACCATGATATCATTTTACTTGCTATTTAATGTGAAATCGGTCGAGGTCCATGATCCCGAAACAAGTTAAGGCAAGACAAGTGAAGACGTGATGGAGTTGGGTCCACCATTTCAAGCACATTCCAACCACATCTTACGGGAAGTAGGATGGAATCGCTTTGGATTCACCAAGTGGATTTCTCTTAGCTGGCACCATGAGTGCAACTAAACAGTTCTATCTCGGTCCGACTCAGTTATCTTTGGCTTTATCGGTGAAAGCAGATGATCTGAAGGTACTAACTTCAAGATGGTCGCAGACAGTTGCCTCCAACAATTCAGCAGCGCAGATCCAACTGTCTGAAGATTTGCTGCAGAATAAAAGTCTGCAAACGGCTTTCTTTTTCGAAGTGCGGCACTTCAAAAGAAAACTAATGGCACTTTACGATGAAAAATCTACAAAGGTCGACAGGGACTGGCCATGAACCAGCTCCAACAGATTGGGTGATATCTCATATGAAGGATGTCTAGCGAATAGAGCTCAAGAGGTCTCCTCATCTGATATTCTGTTTATCTGTAACGAATATAACTACAAAAAATTCTTTGGAACAGGACTGTTATCCCTTGAGCATTGTTACGAACGATTCGCAACATAAGAAACCATACAAATGAAGAAAAACAGTTCACCATGAACAACACTTCAAGAGGTACACTGGTTCGGATTACATTGCAAGTCGGATAAAACAGAAGAATCCCCAATACTGCTGAGCCAAATCCTTTGTTTCACAATTCATCAATGTCCGCTATGAATTTCAAAATGACCTGTCTATCCTCGAATTATCCGTGGAATCCCGCTTATTTGTTTAGAAATGGTCAACAAAATATATCGGTTGCATGACAATAATAAAAAAGCTACAGTGCAAGCCCAAACAATGTGACAAATACAATCCTGACTCAGTCAGTTAGTATCATCAGTCGGGTTCCAAACAACTGATTGATGAAAGTTTGACTTTTGACGCTAAATGCGGCCAAATCGATTACTATGATACTACTGAGTCGCACTTTGCGCGCGCAAAAACGCTTCTCTCCATCGCTCGATTGAACAAGCTATCAAGAGACTAACCAAGAGCAAACGCTACTCTTATTAACCGAGCGCTATTCACTGTGTGTATTCGTGTGTGTATCCAATACCCCACGCTTCTACGGACTCCCGAATGTACGCAAGCAGACTACACCACTAAGGCCAATTGTGTCACTCCCAGACACACCAACCTACAGCCTTGCAAAGAAACTATGGAGAAAGATCAAGTATCTCATCAATAAATCGCAACACTCAATCAAAAACGCACAACAGTTCTTGGATAAACTAAAGAATGTGACAATAGAAGAGGACGAAACAATGGTCTCATTTGATGTCAGCTCACTGTTCACATCAGTGGACCTTCACTCGGCAAAGACAACAGTCGCTGAACTACTGGACAGTCATGGACCTCCCAGTGGACCTCTAAGGAAGGAAGACATATGTGAATTGCTCAGCCTCTGTTTGACCACGTACTTCGAATTCAACGGTGAATACTACGAACAATTGAAAGGAGCACCAATGGGTTCCCCAATTTCAGGGTTCATCGCCGAGATCGCAATGCAAAAACTGGAGAGGACCGTGTTGCCGGACATCAACCCGAAGCTTTGGGTACGTTATGTAGACGACACTTTTGTCATCATCAAGAAGAGAGAACTACAACGAGCAATCCAATTGATAAACAGTGTCTCCGATGACATCAAGTTCACGATGGAAGAAGAAAACAACAACAAACTGGCGGTTTTAGATGTCCTCGTCACAAGGTTGCCGAACGGACAAATGCAAACGGAAGTCTACAGAAAAGCTACGCACACGGATCAAATTCTGAGCTACCACAGCAACCACCCAAACTGCCACAAAGAGAGCTGCATCCGGACACTATTCAAGCGAATTGAAACACACTGCAACACAGTAGAATCTAAAGTAAAAGAAGAGAAACGCCTATACAGAATCTTTCAAAGGAACGGTTACCCAAGGAATTTCGTCTGGAGATCTCTGAGAAAATGCAATTCAACCAACGCGACAACCAGAAACACAAGCAAAACAATCACATTACCATATATCAAAAACATTTCGGAGATGACCGCCAGGATATTACAACAGCATGCCATAAAAGTGGCCCACAGACCGACTGACACGCTGCGAAGAGTACTATCAAAACCAAAGGGGACACTCAATGCGATGGAAAAGACAAATGTAATCTACAAAATTCAATGCAAAAATTGTGAAAAACAGTACGTGGGAAAAACAGGGAGGAAACTCAACCAGAATCACCGAGCACAAACTCGCCACCAGGAGACATGACCAACTCTCTCTGATCTCTGCACACGAAGATGGGGAAGGACACCATCTCGATTGGAATAACGTCAGAATACTGGGCCAGGCAAGAACAAAGAAAGAACGCGAGTTTATGGAGGCGTGGTACTCCACTGATGGAGCAATGAACAGGCTCGTTGAGACTGATCCTGCCTACCAGCCTCTGAGGAGAAATCAATAGAACAACAAACTACTAAAAATAGGAGGCACGCCACAAACCAACAGAGAAGCCGACCACGACGCAATACTGATCAAGAACGGACCAATCAGGATCCAGGTTACAGCGCATAGGCCGCTGTTTGTGGACTATATAAACGGAGGCACGAAGAGAGGAACTACCTAACCATCAGTGCACTGAAGGTGTTTCCTCGAACAGTGACGAAACGTTTGCAAATCAATTGCCAAGCTCGGCGAACAGATCAACAGCCACCTGATCAATTACCAACCAATACACCCGAGCTACCAATATTCCAACACATTACCATTCACTGCTTTAGCTATTTGTCTCTGAATTTCTGTTATAGCTTGGGTTTGTCCATTCATTCGTCAATGCGAAAAACCGTTGATGCATCCAAGAAAATGAGTTCCCTACACTCATTGACTTTAAAATTGGGAAACTAAGATGTGCTAGTGGGCGGCTGTCCGTAAAAACTGCATGGCGCTATAGCGAGGGCAGTGTAGTATCACAC
>NW_008751971.1:206359-227729 GCF_000715545.1 Opisthorchis viverrini | reverse complement strand
CTATATATATATATATATGTATAATAAAATCGTCATAAATATCTTCGGAAGCAGCACAAGGTGAGAACACTGGCATTTTGCTGACGCACAACCATGACAATTTACTTTAATAAACCATCATGATGGAAAGAAGGAAGCTAGGGCTGCGAGAGAAACTTAGGGTTAGTTTTATCTAAACGTCTCATGTGCCTACACAATCACCATTAGGTTAGATATTGGCAATAAAGACTGACGACATGAAAGACCATGACACCACTTGACCTTCATACCGTTCAGTATCTTCAGCGAAGCGCGGAGAAGGTATCGTGGAATCCAGCCTGGAAGACCAGTCGCAACAAGGGAACCCGAACTTTTCGTAACACCCACCGTTCGCTCTTGTCTGTCGCCGCGAATTAAAAACTGTAAAAAGTTGTTTTCTGCAGACGGTAAAGCGGCATGAGTGACAATTGGTTCGGTCATCTTAGCTTGTGTTGCTGTATACACTGTTTCGGTGAAGTAGCTTCTATTAATTCAAAAAAAGTTCGAAACTGAGTGAGTAGCCATCATTTCAGAAAAGTTTGACGGAACCATCTTCAGAAGCAACTAAATGCTGCATTACCAAAGAATTGTCTTCTGCTCATCTCGTTGCGAATTCGCTGGTTCTAGCCAAATTGAACTCTGGTTCGGTGATCAAAGCCCGAGAGATGCCTCAAATCCTCCGTCGGAAGTGGGAATTTTCGCAATCGTGCAACAATGCAAGCCTCATTGCAACCTGATACAAGCTTCCTTTAAGACCCATTGACTTACGTGTCTGATGCCACCTGGCACTATATCGGCAGACGCAATCGTGCCGTTTTCTCATTAATTTAGAACCCATTCAACTTCCGAGATGGTATAGTGTTTCAGACATTCCAATATCCCTCCTTGAATTCGTCAAGACATTTCCAAAGTCCCGCAGAATGTCATTGCACTTTGTGGGTGCGAAGTGTATGATGACGGAACACTTAATGATTGCACCTTCTGCTTTTCTTTAAAAGTGAAAACAGTGCCGTCTGAGGACTCTAGGTTGACCAGTTCTTCATTCAGGGAAGTTTGAATATCAGGGTTTTAAAGGCCTCTCTAAAAACCTCACCAATGACGAAGGTACACAAAATTGATGAGACTAGACATCATTGCTATCGTAGGAAAACCTTTGGATAGCTCACCAGGTACCTCCACGAGCCCACAGGTATGCAAATACGAGCAAAATACGACATTCAGGAAGCTCTGCGACGTACTATAGGTAATTAGGGAAACAACCCGGTCGTTAGGATCGAGCGCACTCCCAAAGGGAACACTTAAATTTTGGCCCGCATATACGCATGCCGTTGCTCTACCAAATGACGGGATGTAAAGATGTGGTCCGCACAACCTCTTTCCGTTCGGAATACCCACGTTCCCTCATATGAAGACGCAAACTCGTCAACATAAAGAGTCTAGCTACAAGTGGGGTCGTGCTAATTCACATTCGCTAAGAGCACCTCGTTTTAAATGCGCACTAATTTCAACTCATCCCTGAGACTTTCTGTCTTCCACTCGTAGGCAAATAAGTTAATCAGACACCGATAAGGAGAGTTGAGAATCCAACTAATTAACTGCAACTGGCCAGATTAATTGTTAATATAAGTATCCAGCCAAAACATTCTGGCGTTCTTCCTTTGCAGAGATGAAAGAGCTGTTTTATCATTGGTTGTCGTGCCCACTAGAACCTATTTGGAACTTTTGCGCACGTCAGTTGGAATAGTCTCTGTATACTCCAGAAGTTTTTGGCTTTCTGCAGATCCTCAGTCCTCCGGACCAACAAAACCTCTCGGTCCATACAGATGCTATCTGCAGTTGATTTTATGCTGTGCTATCGACCAGGATGAATATGTATCCGAGTTTCGACCAAGCTTAGAGTTTCACATGAACTCCAATGTCTTGATTGGTTGGTTGATTGCACCATTCCGCATCCAGGGTGTCACAGAGTAGAGGATAGTACTTTCCAGAAAGAGTCAGAAGACGTTTCATCTGAAAGAAACTTTAGTAGGTAATTTCAATAGATGTGATTTACACCAGGATCTGAGAGCTTCTCGATTACCAGCTTGCATGTTCGCATCTCGCGCGCCCTTGGAAAGCGCAAAGAAGAGCAACAAACAACATGCGCGTTATCCAAATCCACATGGGTGTTCCAGAACAGGTTACAATCAGCGACTGATTCATACTACCAATGGCTAGGGGTGGTGTGGTCTATCTGTGTAAGAGGTTGGCTTGCATGTGGCGGAAGGTGGTTCAATGTGGTCAAACTGCTTCGGTTGTTTCATAAATGAGTAACACTCAGGAACAACCCATGGCCAGCACATAACTGCAATGGGAGTCCACCATTCTCCGTGCGTCTTAATTCCAGTCCAAGGCGATCATTCCACTGAACCTTAGCAGCTACTTACTTGAACATTCACGCACCCGACAACCACAGTATCTGAGCTTCTATCTGCCTCATAAAAGGCGTACCAACTCTGTTTGAGTGTATCAGAGCGGCGGCCTGTCGGGACGTAAACAAATACGATGACAAGGCAGCGATTATCGCCGCGTTTACGGGATATTTTCACAGACGTTTCCAAGCGAACCGTATAAAGGTGACTGCCAAAGGGTCAACCAGAAACCCTTCAGTTTGTCAGAACCAGCCACCGGGACTCCTGGATCACCAAAGGTGTGCCACTGGAACCGAGAGGAAACTGAAGGAGAGATCGTCTCACCAATAGCATTTGGGTCTTTAATCTTTGTTTCAGAGCGACAGCATACATCAATACAAAGCGAGTTCAGCGCAAATGCAAGAGGAGTGTGTTTTCCAGGTTGCTTTAGCGTGTGAACGTCAAAGTCTGCCAGATGCACTCAACGTTAAATTTTTAAGCACGGCTTCAAAGTGGCTGCTGCCTTGTCTGTGAGTCGGCCGTAGATATGGCAGCTAAGGGCAACAGACAGTAAACGAATTTCTCAGTCCTTAAAGTTGGAGGAGGTCTCAAACATCGGGGTGAGGAGGAAGAGAAGAATGAATACGTGAAAGAGGAAGAATGAAGGTTTCATCCTTAGCCCATTTTTGCTTAGTAACCCTGCTACATGCAGTAATTAAGGCGACCGGTTGATGGTGTCATGCAAAACCCAATGTGGCATGAGATTATTTGAAATTGAGCAACTCATGTTTGGAGACGGGCTGAAATACTCCCCGGGCTATTGGACCTAGTCAACTGGATGACTGACGTCTTCCACCAAAGCCTTTGTTTCAAACGCCCAACCGCAAGGCAACGGTGGTTGGCATAGCACCGTCAGATTAGCTTTCATTTTAAGGGAGCAAGTTATCACAACTGTTTTCCTCCCCTCAACTTTGAGAACCAGGAGACTGTGTTAGCCACACCTCTCTCCATTAACCAACCTGCAATGAGAGGCCTAGTGAGTATCACACGTACACCTACCTACATAACACGATAAGACTGCACAAACCGTCACGAAACTGGTTAGCGCAGACCCGTCGTCCTATCCACAGTAAGCATTGGAGGTGAGGTGTTATCTATCCCAGACAGCAGAACTCGAAATGTAGAAAGATCGTTCCAACAGTTGTCGTTTCAAACGGGAATTCGCCTCTTTATTCTGCAGGGACCACGTGATGGGACCTGTGCAGTCCCCTCATATTAGAAAAACCGCATACGCGAAGCGGATCTTCTAGACATCAGTGCTACACTGATGACGTCTATGCATAATTGCATGACATTAGCTATAGAGGAGAAGCTGGAAGTTTTGCAACGTGCACGCTTCAGACTCTGCTGCAGGCATAAAGCGAGAAAACCAAAGGAGGATCGTAAACGTACACTATTTTATGCGCAGTTGGTATACCCTTGGGATAAAGTATAAGGTGAGCTGATCACCATATAAAATAAGGAAGGCTTCGGAACCAAACACAACTGTTTTCTACAAAAAAACGGGATGCATCTCTCTCGTGAGTTGAATTTATTGGCACGAAATACGAATTCTCTGAATGGAACGCTTCCAATTACTCACAAGAGACATTTTTTGAACTTGAAAATTCCATCCGAGGTGAAAATATTATAACTGGGTAATCAGGATTCCATCGCACTTGGCAACTAAATATTTACCGGGTTTCTAGTAATAACGTATTATGTTGTTTTATGAAGTAACATGGTCAGGCAATATAAATAACTTGACTCGGGTGACTGGAAATAATGCTAGAACATTGGATGAGAAAAATGCCCCTTCAATGCCCAATTCAATTCTCACTTTGATGGGGACCATGGGATGAGTCTAATCAATTGTTCGAGACCCTGGCAGACATGAATGAGTCACTCGACCAATGGCACCCTAGCATCAGAGCTACCGACTTCAGTGCGTATCTCTCAGCTCATGGCATATTGAACAGTATACACATTTGGCCATCACCTCCAACGCATGGTTCCCGTTCCGTCAATCTCCCTATCTACGAGGAACAAGGTTGTAGCAGCTGGAACCACTGCACTTCGGAGCACGGTGTGTGAATTCCGAAAATGAACCGAACTGAGAGTCGTACGCTTATCCTCGACTTATGATCGAACTAACGACAGAGAATCACGTAAACGAGAAGCTTATTTGTTTCCGATGGTAAAGAATACCGATAGCTCAGGTTGTAATGATAGTTGTTAGTTTGTTAGTTTGAATCACGTAAACGAGAAGCTTATTTGTTTCCGATGGTAAAGAATACCGATAGCTCAGTAATTAATAATAGTTGTTAGTTTGTTAGTTTAGCTGGGCAATTCGGTTGCAAACGTTTCATTACTAGTCGGGAAAGACCAACAGTGAGTGGTGAATGGAAGTACGTTGAAGTTGGACCATGCTCATTTGTGTCTGTTGTTAGCCCCGCCGAGATTTGAATGTGAGTGTAATTTATCAGTTGCTCACGTTTTGTTGTTTAGGAGGAACAGAAGCTGGACTGCACCCACTTAATGAGCGAAACCAGGCTGTCGAAGGGATCTCAGCAACCCCGTGAGCAGCGTGTTCACCTAGGGGAAACACTGAAAACGTTACGAATACGGTTTGTAGTTGGTAAGTACCTTGACAATCAAAAGCTAACTATGCTGACAAGAATTTCACTCTGCGCCACTAGTGTAGTCTGTACAATACGACCAACTCATGACACATGACTCATCAGAATGTTGCTGCCAAAGCGCGTCATAGCAAGAGGGTCGTGAAAAATACAGATTAGAATGTTCCGTGACTTTCACTGCGTAGTCTAATTAGATATGACAATTGAAGTGTTCTGGTTTCATCTCAAATTATGGTGGGCATAAACTGACAAGCTCCCTTTGCGCATAACTTCTAGGCCACAAAAACAAACATCAAGGGTTCGAAGCAATGCAGTACTCGAGGTATTTGCTTCGGACACTTCCCGCTTTTACCAAAACTTTATGACTGTTGACTTTTGGTTACGCGAACTGCATCAAACAGTTCGTTGACCATGTACACTAGTAATGTGAATCCGGATGTATTCTGACACACGTCCACCACTCTTCTGGCTAAGTATCCTTTCACTATGTAGATATTAACTGCCGGTGTTTTTTTGTAATGCGGACATATTTTTAATCGGCTCCAGCACTAGCATAGATGGGCGCATTTTCGTTACGGAGTTATTGTGACTAGGATAGTTTGTGTGTTAACACACCGTCATTATCAAGTGCTAAAATAAAGAGGGAATGCAATCCCCGGTGCTGATTGATCAAAGCAAGAGTTTATAATGGGCTGGCGATGCCTTACACTCGGGTGTCACGTGCTCAGTCGTTTCCACATCACTGGCCAACACATCTCTCAGGGTATTCCACAATGGTTAACAACATAGGAGATACTGTGTTAAAAGAAAGACACGGACAAGTAATGTCATCCGCTCAGATGGAGCGAGCAATGTAGTTGTTCGCGACAACAGGGAAAGTCGCAGAGAACCAATAATCTCAAGGTTGCTATTTATTGAGCCTTTTCGCCAGTACTGACCGCGTGGACAAAGATCTTAAATACAATATGAATATGTGGTACGGTTGATGACCCGAAGCGCTACTCAGCTAGATGAAAATGCCTTGTAACGCACACATTTGGCCATCACCTCCAACGCATGGTTCCCGTTCCGTCAATCTCCCTATCTACGAGGAACAAGGTTGTAGCAGCTGGAACCACTGCACTTCGGAGCACGGTGTGTGAATTCCGAAAATGAACCGAACTGAGAGTCGTACGCTTATCCTCGACTTATGATCGAACTAACGACAGAGAATCACGTAAACGAGAAGCTTATTTGTTTCCGATGGTAAAGAATACCGATAGCTCAGGTTGTAATGATAGTTGTTAGTTTGTTAGTTTAGCTGGGCAATTCGGTTGCAAACGTTTCATTACTAGTCGGGAAAGACCAACAGTGAGTGGTGAATGGAAGTACGTTGAAGTTGGACCATGCTCATTTGTGTCTGTTGTTAGCCCCGCCGAGATTTGAATGTGAGTGTAATTTATCAGTTGCTCACGTTTTGTTGTTTAGGCGGAACAGAAGCTGGACTGCACCCACTTAATGAGCGAAACCAGGCTGTCGAAGGGATCTCAGCAACCCCGTGAGCAGCGTGTTCACCTAGGGGAAACACTGAAAACGTTACGAATACGGTTTGTAGTTGGTAAGTACCTTGACAATCAAAAGCTAACTATGCTGACAAGAATTTCACTCTGCGCCACTAGTGTAGTCTGTACAATACGACCAACTCATGACACATGACTCATCAGAATGTTGCTGCCAAAGCGCGTCATAGCAAGAGGGTCGTGAAAAATACAGATTAGAATGTTCCGTGACTTTCACTGCGTAGTCTAATTAGATATGACAATTGAAGTGTTCTGGTTTCATCTCAAATTATGGTGGGCATAAACTGACAAGCTCCCTTTGCGCATAACTTCTAGGCCACAAAAACAAACATCAAGGGTTCGAAGCAATGCAGTACTCGAGGTATTTGCTTCGGACACTTCCCGCTTTTACCAAAACTTTATGACTGTTGACTTTTGGTTACGCGAACTGCATCAAACAGTTCGTTGACCATGTACACTAGTAATGTGAATCCGGATGTATTCTGACACACGTCCACCACTCTTCTGGCTAAGTATCCTTTCACTATGTAGATATTAACTGCCGGTGTTTTTTTGTAATGCGGACATATTTTTAATCGGCTCCAGCACTAGCATAGATGGGCGCATTTTCGTTACGGAGTTATTGTGACTAGGATAGTTTGTGTGTTAACACACCGTCATTATCAAGTGCTAAAATAAAGAGGGAATGCAATCCCCGGTGCTGATTGATCAAAGCAAGAGTTTATAATGGGCTGGCGATGCCTTACACTCGGGTGTCACGTGCTCAGTCGTTTCCACATCACTGGCCAACACATCTCTCAGGGTATTCCACAATGGTTAACAACATAGGAGATACTGTGTTAAAAGAAAGACACGGACAAGTAATGTCATCCGCTCAGATGGAGCGAGCAATGTAGTTGTTCGCGACAACAGGGAAAGTCGCAGAGAACCAATAATCTCAAGGTTGCTATTTATTGAGCCTTTTCGCCAGTACTGACCGCGTGGACAAAGATCTTAAATACAATATGAATATGTGGTACGGTTGATGACCCGAAGCGCTACTCAGCTAGATGAAAATGCCTTGTAACGCTTGAGATTACTTATTTTAGCCATTCAGTTGCGCATAAAATTTCACAGTATTTCAGGTAAGCTGATGTGATGATGATGTCTTCAGAGGGAGGTTCTTAAGTACACAAATATTTGATATTAACTCTGGGGGTTTGGGCGTCACGGAGCAAATTATTTTATTACAGCTGATAATGATGATGATGATGCCTTCAGAGGGAGGTTCTTAAGTACACAAATATTTGACATTAACTCTGCGGGGCGTCACGATTACAGCTGATAATGATGATGATGATGTCTTCAGAGGGAGGTTCTTAAGTACACAAATATTTGATATTAACTCTGGGGGTTTGGGCGTCACGGAGCCAGTTAAATTATTTTTTGCAGTGAGTACTCCGACAAAAGTGGACACAATCACACCTGTCTCCAGCGTCAAAGTAGTAGAAGAGGGTTCTTGTTTGTTGTTCCATCACAAGCGGTGTCGGTACTAAACTTTATTCAAACTTCAGTCCTGTGATTAAAATTAGTCTATGCTGAAAAAACGACATGCGCTGCAAACAGTTTCATTCTCAGTGAGAATCATCACCAGTGTGGATCTCAGCAATCTCTCGAGAGATTAAAGCCCTCTACCTCCTGACTAGAAGATCTTTTGGCGGCGATCGGCCGATCTGCAGAGTGTGATTAACTCGCACCTAAACGGACAGGATATCGCATAACTCATTATTCAATAAAGTAATTCGTATCACATAGATGGACATATTCTTGATATCACCTGCCGACTCCTCGTAATCGAATCCAATAGTTCCTAGATTTTGATACGATTTCCTACGAACAAAAAAACATCATCTGATGAGATATTCTCTTCGTAACACTGGTGCCAATAATGAGGATGAAGAGTAATCACGAAATACCGATTGTTTTGCTTTAACACACATGATAGTCATGAATCACCTTAGCTCCTCTCAATCATTCGTTTTCTGGTATGTAAGACACAGCACCTCCCCTGAAGTTTATGATTACTAAATCCATATTTAATTTTGATTCAAGCTGACACCGTTGCCATCTGAACTCCATGAGTTTGACATTATCTTTAGCAAATTGCCTTGGCATGTAGTGAGTAAGCCAGTTCCTCTCAGAGAGTATTCAAATAACATGCAATGCATCCACAAAGCTAGATGTCCTCTAGGTAAAACACTTATAGGTCAACATTAAAGATGTGTCTTGTCAACATCCAAGATTCTCAATTTTTTGGTCTGCAGCTGAACCACAACGGGTAAGCGCCGAAGGCAGCAACGAGTGGCATAAGGTGGAAACGGGATACTAATTTGGCTAGTTGAAAGATCACTGCGCTCCCGTAGCATCAAGTCAGGAGACATGTCCACCTATCAGGAGTAGACACATGGAGGAAGCGGAACCAGAATATCAATTGCTGGTGATGCTTTCCTCATTTAATTTTTACACAATACGCACTCAAAAGAAGACTCGCTTCCCACCCACTGGTATTATTGCATATGTGTGACCTGCCACAGTTGACAAAAGCATAGTCCATGCTTGTTGCTTTCATTGCGTTTGGGGGATGTCGGTCATTAAACACGTTGCCTGGATAACTGATCCGTTTACGACCTTGGGATATTTTGAATTCGGCTGACGAACAGTGCATCCCTCTCAGCGCTGCGGTAGTTCGATCGCCAGTCACCTATTCACTGAGGTATAATTAACCACTCAGTGATACCATAATTGATACGGATGAGATATTTGATTGGGATCTGGATGTGCCTTTATAAGAGACGTTCTGTTAAGCTTGTAGTAGAATGACCACCTGTGGAAGCGACTGGTTTAACATTCAAGACGTGGGCAACTGCTTCAGATGAAGGTCACGCTCACATTGGAGTTCCGGGACCGACTCCTTATGTTATTGTTCACAGACCAATTGTTAACAGGTATCCTGTGTCGTTGAAGCTGATATTAGTTGACCGATTGGTGGTCTTGTTTCAAGTATCTTCACCACAATACGCATTGTCCCTGGTTTGTAAAAAGGCGCTCAATCCGTTGCTTGGTAAAGGAGAACACTGCATTATTACGACAGTACTGCTTTCATGTAGGATGACGCAAATGATCCCGGGACACGGTACGTGTGTCAACGGGTATTGAACGAATGATGCTCGCGGCTTTGGAACTTATTGATCGAAGGGTGATCGCGAATAAATTATATCAAATAGTTTTATTAACCCTGATCAGCTTCTGCATTTTCGCATTTTCCTCCCATATAAGCTCCTTAGAGCGTGAACCGGAAGGCATTAGCATTCTTAAAATTTATTGATAAGAAACTGCTAATAAAATGGTGAAATATCCACTCTGGAATTAGCTCACCATAAAATCTCCCTGATTTGATGATTTTTGGACTTCCCACACAACTCTCATGGTTTTTACACATGTTTAGGCAAAATCCCTACATACACTTTGGTCGGGATGCTGAGGAAACATTTTCTCATATACTTTTCATGCAACAGATTTGGCTTAGATCACAGAGTTTTCCAGCAATCACATATATCGCCGCTTGCTTGAACTCCACCGTATTTCCCAAGATATGAGTGTTATTCTCACCTCCATTTGTGCCTCAGTTGGTTAATCAGGATACTTCCTCTTTATAAGCAACCCATGCCTGAGCAGTATTCCAAAAAAAAGGTAGCCGTTTTGGCAAACGTCATATTCTGCGCCACCAATACAACGTTTTCGTTGTATCGGAAATCTTCAGAGTGGAAACATTACGACAGAGATATTTCATCTATTCCGTATTTCGCCGCGGTAATCCTTCGTCCTTGACTTGGTGAAGAGCAAGCACTTTAAATTTGCACACTATTCCACACTGAACAGTACCCAAACGATGAACCGTTGACCACTCCACTTTACGTCCTGCTCCATGCTTCTCTCGCATGATAAGGTAAATCTTACCGAGTTCTTCTAATCCATAAAGGAACCACATCATGAGAAGTGTAGTCAACTTGGGAATCAATGCTGCTAAAATCATTTACTTAGTCTATAGAGTGATTGTTTAGACTTGCTGAATGAGCTGCACCAGGCCGCCTCATGTTTGAGCAACTTTATGAATAGTGCACTACGAATATAAAAGCATCTCGAATACTGTAGCAACTGAAGCATGAGGCAGCCTGGTCCAACACATTCAGTTGCCTGGAAATATCACGAACGACAGATTCCGCTGGGTTCCAGGTGAACCTATCGAAAAACCAAATTTGTTTGAATGTAGTTCCCTGATCGTTGAGACACTTCGTTGACTGCTTTTTTACGGGGCCGATCATCTCTTGCGTTTCAACAGAACATGGTAAAGCAAGTGACAGACTGTGAATGTGGCAAGTGTTATCTGCCACTGTCATATATCACGCACCTGCTCAATTGTGAAAATAAGGTGTCACATGGTAGTGAATTAGTGACGTGTGTCGCCACGGAAAGATGACTCATACAAAGAAATGTCTGTTCTAGCAGCCATGGGGAACGAGGAACACTGTTTTGCCCAGCCTAAAGAAAAAACGTAAGCAAATTTGTGCAAATCTGTACTTCATTCATTACGTGTACTTAAGTATAGAAGTTCTGCGTGACCTTGTAGCAGCCGGAAATGAAGTTTGTTCCCCCGTTTTAAACTCTGATCTCGTTTTGGGGGTTATTCGAATTAACACTAAGTTCGGATGCACCAAAATGGTACTTTTCAGTAAAAGGGATAACTGTTATACAACTTTCATTGCTACCATTTTCAAGTGTTCCGTTGGATTTAAACATATCTCATTAAATAGACCTATACCACCTAAACGAAGCGCTTCAAAGTTTACCAAGAATACACGCTTTTTAGCAGATCCGTGGCATCCACCGAGGTTAAGTAAAGTTGGGACTAGCTTTGTGTACCTCAAGAAACGATTCTAAAGCGGTTAGCCTAGCTGAGAATAAAATGAAATAGCGATAAAACACGAGGCGAATTGTTGGCTAAAAATGACGGGAGTGTATTAAGCAATCAGTGGGAGATAATGACACCGAATATAAGGGGTACTGTATAATTGGTAGCTTTTCCCAAGTGAAAGCTTGTCAATGAACCGGGTTCAGGGAGCGGGTGCGCCTAACTAGGATTTGATCATTGCATAGTATTTTCTTGATAAGGTTGCTGCAAATATTGAAATCCTTGCTGATCATGAAACTCACAAAGACGAATTGAGGTTTGGGCACACTGAAAGACGTGTCCTAATCACCTGAAAGTAGTCAAAAGTTCTAAGGTGGTATGATGTTCATATGATTAATAACTGTTCACCTGTGGCAATTATTCGACTGATAACTGAACCGTAACCCGGTGCAAATGTAAGATCCGATTGCGCAAGCCTACAAAGGAACCCAGCGCTGGTTTCAAACTCTCTCGTGAGTAGCATTGTGAACAGCATTGAGTTGTTTTGAGGAAACGTAGCAGACAAAAAGTGGTGCCAGATACAACAACCATTTGGGTGCGTCTTTCAGTGCTTAACTGCCGTGTCACCCAAAGGAAGCAGGAGAGCGGGATTATCGCCAGGTTGCCCAGACCTAGACAGGGGAAGTCGATGTGCAGAGGTCGGGTTCGAACAAGGGACCTCCCGGTCGGTATGTTCGCACCTAAACCACTGAACAACCTCGTGCCCTTTTCCTTCTTTTGGTTGATAGTAATGATAACTTTCGGCCCCTTAAACACTACTGCATACAGGCACAACGCGTTGCGTCCGCAGGCGATGGACCTCGACTGATACTGCCGAAATAATTTGCGTAACGTCGGAACGATAACCGAGCAGCCAAGGTCCTGTTGTAGAGTGCTAGAGAAACTGAATCCGAAAATTGCTACATATTCCGGTGTAGAATGCAATCACTTTCAGCTATCTGGCTGAGATTTTGTTCTTAAAACAGAATACGTACAAACAACTAGAAAAGTCCAAATGCACAAGCAAGCCTTCCTCCATTTCTAGCACACAATAGTCACTTTGTTGACCGTTCAATACCCAGTTCGTTTCGGTAAGGCGCCGATCGTCAGAGATATGTTGGATTTTCTGCAGATAACCGAAGGCAATTCGACGACTAGAAATGACTCAAGAACAAGATTACGGGTTATGTTTCATTTCAAACTGTTCGTCAATTCTCTCAAAGTATCTTTTGGTAGAGTGGCATTTGAAACTTCTCCGTTGATATAGGCTACGAGGGCATCTGGAATTGGGGACACTTTCGAGCAGAAGGATGTTTGAATAGAATTCTATCGCATCACTACACTGTAACTAGAGAGATAGAAATACACTACGGCCATCTTTATCGCTAAGCAAAAGATCCATATAAAAACCTCTCGACTGATGAATCTTCGTCTTTATCCGACTCGTTAGCCGTCTAACTTCCTGGTATGGTCATTTTGAATTCAGTTTCCCACATTCCCCAGGACTCTTCCATAAACGAAGAAAGAACTATGCCCCGTTTCCATTTCAACGAACCACTAGGTATGGGCGAAGAACTCGAAATATAGCTGGTCAGATGCTTACAAAGTAGTTACGGAGAAGCCGAAAGATCCGTGAAAGAAAGTCCTGGCTTTAGTAGAATGATATTATCAAGTAAGAGGAAAGTTTGTCCTCGCCATTGCTTGACCGACCGAGGCGTAGCAAGACGATCTGGTTCTGAGCATACCCTTGAATAAAATCAGAATAAAACCGGTGACCCGATTTGCTATGAAGGAGGCATTCATGTGTAATGAAGACAGCAGTATTGTACACAAACATTCAATTAAGCTGAACATGTAGCCTATCGTCATACTCCTTTACATGCTCTCTTTCAAGAAAGTTAAACAGGAGTGATCTTGTCTACCCACATTACTTCAAATGATACAAAGAGTAGTGTAGGCATGATTTACGATCCCACCAAAAAGGAGTCAATAACAAGCACTTGGATGTTTGCGGTATGTTCGTGAGTCGGGTCAAGTAATATCTGTTTGGGAAATCGGGGTTTAATCCTTACGACTGGATAGCTGATGCGTCCGAATGGGAATCTGAAAGGAACGTTTGTTCACCAACAACATTTTGTCTGCGAGGTGCCGTCACCACGTTTAACCAAACAATCCGCAGGAAACAAACCGTAATCTGCCAGCAAATAGTTCACTACAATCCGTGAACTGTGAGCATAACACAGAAGAACATGTGTTTGTTCACCGGCTTCCTCAACCTCGCGGGCGAAATCGGCGCTAATAGTCTCTTCTGTTTTATTTAGTGGGTACTGCATATCGATCATGCAGTTGGTCGAACGGTTTCCAGAGGCAGCAGTGGAGGCACCTGAACAGTTTAATTTGAATGTCCCTGAGGAAGGCTGCCTTTGGACGTCCACAATAAATCTTCCGGGAGTATACGGACTTGTACGTAAAATAGAGTACACATGCGGCGATATTTAGAGAATTTCATGCAGACAAATTTTCGGTAGAATGCAATCAACCACACACTCTTTTGTGAATGAATTAAGTAGTCGGTGACAGATGGTACACCTAAACCGAAATAATTGTTGCCACACTACTAGGGACAAAACCGCATGGTAATTGTGAACTTGCTGTTTAATGCTACCCTTTCCCGGTAGGGTGATAACAGATTGCTGATGAAAAAGACTGAGCGCAGTGCGGTTTCACTTAGGTGATGAATTTGTTTTTATCGTTAATTCTTGATGACTTGAGACCGGAAGATATGTTCCTCATTGGTTTGTGATGCATCATAAACTTACCCTCTTCATGAAGGAAACTACTCACAAGGTTGATGAAAACTCTTCGACAGCCGGCTTTGCCCTGCTGTTTCGGGCTCATCAGGTAGACGCAGTCCCCGAGTTTCCGTCAACCTTATACTCTACTTGAACCCAAATTGGACCGTTTTCGAGAAATACATTCATTTGCAAACCAATTTGGTTTTTCCATGAAGGTTGACGGTAACTTGGGGAGCCTCAAGAAGGGCGAAACAGGTCGTGGGCTGTCGAGGAGTTTTCAGCAAACTTGTGAGTAGTTTCCTTCGTGAAAATATACTGCGATATCTCGAATATCGTGCCAACTGAATCATGAGGCGGCCTGTGGACAGCACATTCAGTTGTAGACTATCACAAACGACAGATTCAGTAGAGTCTCTCGTGAAAACCAAATTGATTTGCACATGAGTGTATTTCTCGATGAACTTACCATGTTCAGTAACAGTGAGAGACGTTTCTCACCCCCATCTCCTCCACAAGATGCCCTCTACAAGATGACCCCTGTAGATAAGAAGTAATACTATCCACTTCTCACCCGACAAGTTCTCACCAAAAACCACATTGGGTGGAATCAATAATCCACTTGTACGAGTGGTACATACTGTGAGTTGTGTAGCCACCAAGTTTTTAAAAGCACGATACCACCAAAAACCATACGGTTCAGCCAGCAAGGAAGAAGACATTTTTTCGAAGGACAGCAATAAAATTCACTCAACAAGACCCATTGGATGTGGCTTCAGAACTATGCGCTGGCTTGGCGAGACATTGGTTGCCATCATTTTTACTGCATGTCGCAGTAAAATGACTTCAGTTCAAAACATGCTTTGGGTGAGATCTGTTCATCCACATGCTGATCCAGTCAAATAGCTAGCAGTGAGTACTTGTCACAATAAAGTAGCAGACATGGTCTTTGCAATCTGTGATTGGTTCACGAAATTACAGTAAAACCGTTCAGTTAGAATACCACTCATAAGGAAGACTAACTGGAGTCTCGACTGGAATCCACTCCCATTCCTCTACGTCATACACTTTCACTGAATATCTCATAGAAAGACAACTCCGTACTTTATTTGAAACGATCTTCACGGCCGTGAAGTATGTTTTACTACTACTCATAAGGTTTATGAAATAGGCACTATGGAACTTCGGGGACTTAACCTACTGAACCGCATAAAAAGCGTAACCGATCGTGAGTTGTCAAGAGTTTTTATCTAAACACACTTCCATATCTTGAATATACTTTATCGTTAAATCATAAAATGGCTTTTACTAGCAAATCGATTTAAAGTATACTATGAACTAGAGAATTAAATGATTTTTAGGTGAGGCTTATGACAACGACACGCTGTTTTCTCTGAGTCCTTCAACTCCCTTCCCAAGGTATTAAGTCAACGTACATCAAATTCGGGATGGCAATCTGACAGTTTCTTTCGTTTTTGACTCTAAACACAGCCATGTCATACGGTACTTAGGGCAACTTGTCGCATGCGCCATTCTCAGATTATCCACAAAGTTCCACATAAGGGGTTCCTTATCTTATATGACAAACTAATTCAGAGTTCACAGGACCTAAGCGCTCCAGATCATCGACTTTTCCCCCTACTCAGGTTAGCATAATGAATGACAATCACTGTACATCAGTGACGATTTTTATCCATGTGTTTAAGGATAACTGCGGATAAAAATGGTTCCAAACTTGTGGTGCTACGAATGAACTAGTCATTAGTCATGCTTGCAATGATACAGTAGTTTTCCGTCTGGTCGAGTCACGTAAAAACTGATCTTGTAGCTTGCCTCTTTCAATCTCAAACACACTGTACGAACCGTCCTGGTGTGTTGATGTGCACTAACCTAACTTAACATCCATAAGTCAACAAAATTTCTTTCAGAATTCATAAGACGATCTTTCCTCTAAACATTGCCGATTCGGTTATCCAAAATTTGACCAGCTACCGCCTGACCCGTCGCGTTACAGTCCTGGTTCACCCTATTCACTGGACCCCTGAAACACTAGTTAGAGTAGAACTTCTAAGACTGATGTATGCGTGACGTCCTTGTCTGACGAGATCCCTCCTGTCTTCTTTCCCCCCTGAACTGCTCTTCTGCTTTTTGGACCTGTCGTTTCAATCTATCGTTGACCGTTAATTACACTTGAACTTGGCGGTGCTCCACGGACATAACGACTGATGGCGAGTGCCTTGCTCTAGATAACGAGTAAGACATACCAATGCGGCACGCTCTTAAAATGAACAGAAGAGGTGTTTGTTTGGGTAGATCTTTGTTGCTGATATCCAAAAATATAACACAAAGAGCAGCAGGTGCACTGTCAAGTGATATGTTCAATCCAAAATGTTCGGAAACAATCTTTTTTCCAATTATGACCAAAGACTTCAGATGGTTTTTCAAAGAATTAAGATAAAATCTTTCCACCAGATCAAGAATGGAGTTTTCAGGGTCTATATGTAACCCAATAAAAAGCAGGTACATTTGGGAGAAGTTTCTTAGCTGGCATTTTAAGGCTAGGTACGTCAATGCTTCATTGCCTGTTCCCCTTGAAATACACGAGTCATTTTTTTACCACACTGTACATGCAATAGAGAGTCGGTTGAGTAGGAGGCCACGGACAGCGGAATGAAGTTAGAAATTGTTTGAATTCAATCACAAAACCGTCTTTTCGGAACGATCCGAAAAACAAATCCACTGGCTGTTTACCAGATATCCTTGAAAAAAGGAAGGCAACTTTCCCCACTGATAAAACGCAACTTAGGTAGTCTATGTGGCTTGTTATGCTAGTGGCAACACATGAAAGAAGCCGAGAAAATCTGCAGTAGAGGAAGTCACAGTGCAATAAATTTCGCACCAAGTGTGGTCCGGTTTGGGTAGCGTTCCGCATACTTTCAACACACAATATTGTCATTTGTGAGTTCTGGGAGTACAAAATCTGAACTGTTTAGAAATCAGTCAACCAGCTAGCCAGAAGAGCAGAGAAATTCTACGGAATCTGGTCTTTGCACAAAATGTGAGTATGAGGGTAAGGTATGGATTGTACCGGGCATAAATTCCAGATGATACCAACTTAGATGAACGACACTATACCCTAGATCCTGCAACAAAAAGCATGCTCGCTAAGCCTTATCAAACATCGGATAGTACCATGTGGAATAACAGGGTGGGAGACAGACGTACTTTATGGCAGGGTGCATTTTATAGACACTTGTAAGCCAAAAAACAGGATACGCAGATGGACAGGTCATGTGCTACTAAAAAATTGAATTTCAGATTTACGGTATGGGAACTTGATGGCAAGGTGACGGTGCACACTTGGACACAACTGTGCAATTATTTTATGGAGGTAAAAGTAGCCTTCATGAAGGTCAAAGGTTGCGGTAGGGGATATATCTGTACCGACACGCAAATACCACCCAGGTGACCAGTATAAAAATAAGGTGTCCATTAGTAGGGAAAAGATGGGTTAGGAAGATGCCAAAACTGAGTCCAGGATCTTGATACAGACACAAATTCTGGGACAGAGCCGGTGAAATTTCGAGTTGATGACCAAAATGTATAGTTCAAAACAAGGTGCCAGGCATTTGATTATCCTATGCTTACTGACTGTTTCTGAAGAATTTTGGCGAGAAGTACGCTAATTGCTAAGTTTTAAGGACATGGTATCTCTATTTCATCGCCATTTTCAATTCCGCCTGATCCGGCTGTAATTACGGATTAGATAGGTTTCTTAGACATTTGTGTTTTGTTTTCAGTGGAGAAATACCCCCCTGGATGAATATGCCCTTAAGTATGAACATTTCGATGGCAGCTCAGCATGCAATATTGTGTAATAAAGCAATTTGGTAAGGAAAACTGTAAAGCAGGTCCGTCAGCGAAGGGTAGTCAGACAAACGAGGGATTTCAGGACACTTTTTTTGGAAAACTTCTTTATTTTATTCTCTGGTTTCAAAGGTTTTGCCTTTTTACGTGGTGATTTCGTTCTCTAAGTGAAGTCAGTCTACGCCGGAAAGTCGAGAAACAATGCACACTTTGTCTTGCCCACTGGCAATTAACAGTCGTGCACATTTCACAGATCTTCCGGGACATTCAAATCCGCGATCCACTGTCCACTAGCTACATACTAAACCACTCGGTCAAGACCAGCCCATCAACAGCTTTTATATAGGATATAGAGTTAAATTAATGGAATTCACATCATGCGGTCACGTGTTGACTGACTGCCCGAGTGAACACTCCTCAGTTGGAAAGTTTCGTCGTCATGTGACTTATCCTTCCTTCTGAGCTACTTACAGTCTAATGTTACCGTTAATTTGAAACGAACTGTTAAATGCACAACCCTTTCGCATGATTCTAGCTGGTAATACGCTGCCTAACCCCAAAACTGCCTCTAGAAGTTTCGACTGAATCCAAGCACATCGCGGTACTCCGTTTCCTGTCAAATAAACTTGGGCATTTTGACGACTGAGCAACAGTGGGTCACTGTTCTTGTGGCTGTGAATAATGGTTTTGCGCCCGTACTTTGGACGCACTTCACTCTCAGACTACTGAATAACACCTGATGTGCCATCGAATGTTAGAATCCGTAAAATACTGCTTTATTCCGGAGGTTCCCAGACCTTTTACCGTTGGGTGGTTGTGGGAAATGATTAGATGATGACATGTTCAAGTACCAAACAACAGATCGCCTGTTTGAATCTCCTTAGAGGTTAGTGAGATATGCACAGCTGAATATTTGCAAACAAGGACACAGCAATTGTACGGTGACCCCGTCCTTTTAGCGCGTATCGAATTTAGTCAGGAAAGCTCAGGTGTGAGTAGGTGATTTTTAGACCGTTGAGGTTCAAAATGGGGGGCTTTCAATGGCTGAGGATGGGTTTTCCCTGTGTACCTACAGGTATGACCAGCGTTTACAGGCACCCTGTGTACCAGTACACCTGAGCGAAGACACAATACTTAATGGTAGTAATGTCACTATGGAATGGATAACTAAGTGAGCTGCAGACAACTCGTCTATGTGTCCGCTGCGACCAAACCGGTTTGTTTGCATTGGTCCATGAGTACCTCTCGCAGTAAAATCAGTCATGGTAGTATTCAACAGAAATAACTAAAGATATCCTTCTCACACACCCAATTGCCCATTCTCTTCAATTCCGAACGAACGCTGCGCACAGTAGAAACGTCTCTTAGTGGCGCTGGATTGGTCAGACGGAACGTATTGATTGTTAGTCTCGCTCGCTTGACTCTGTTCATTAGTATACAACGGTCTCATAACACCATTGTATGAAGTCTGAATGGCAGCTAGTTCATTGAGGAAAACTGGAGTACGCATTGTTTCCCACAGTGCTGGATAGAAATCAACGCACAGAATAACGTTAGGCGGGCGTCTAGTAAATAGGGTTTCTGAAGCAGGTGTTTTTGCAGGGTCCCATGATAGACTGATATCTACATTGACAAAAATCCTGTGTATGATTTTTTACACCGAAATGCGTGCTTTATTTCGCTCATCTTACTGGCCTAGCAGTGCAGATGCCGTCTTTGTTTTGCGGTCTTGGTGTGTGGTTGTATAGCGGGATGGTAGGAAAACGACAGTGGCAATTTTATGGACTATAGAGGAATTTAGCGACCAGAGCAGGTTTCTGTTGCAAAGCAACGATAAGCCATAACGTTCGACTGCATCGCCCCACCAATTCCGATTGGATGATCAAGGGATTAACAAGACAGCTTGGTAGATTACTAAACATAGGCCACCTGGTTTTTCATTCCACCATCTATAAACTTCCCACCTCACACAAGACCAGGTCAGCTGCACCAAGGAAAGCCAGGTGTAGAGCTTTCCCTATCTATCAGAAGAAAGAATTTTCTTAAAGAGAAAGGATTTTATCTATCAAAATCTGCGGAACAAACGCTGCTAGCTACATAGCACACAACTGTTGTATCCTCCTACATCGACGGAGCAAACGTCCTGCAAATTTGCATCACCCCAGTTGCGGACTGTCAGTAGTGCACCTCACAACATCTGGGAGGATTCGAACCCACAGACTCAGTAGAAAAGCATACTCACTGTTTGAGGATTCGGGCGGAATTCCATTTAAAAAGCACAAGGGGAAGGCACCAAAGGCCTCAGTTTAGCTGTTGTTTGAAAAGTTCTCGGTCACCTCAGAAGAGTGCTTTCAACGAAGGGATTAAGCAATGAAGATAACAATTTCCGTTAACCTTGGGGAAAACTTGGGAAGGGATATCTTTAACAATTACTCTTCTAAGTGCCTGAAAGGATATGGATAAGCTTTCCTAGGTCACTGCCACTTTCTGGGATGATATCCCAGAAAGTAAGCCTAATACTGGTTAGCTTACCATTTTTACCATAAATCGAGTGCCCAAACTGCAGAAAACCACTGACTATTAGCTATCACATCACCCCCGTTTTTGACCACCCCCTTCCTGTCCTAGCGCGGCTGTTCCGGCCAGTCCATAACTAAGAGTAAAGATACTAAAATTTAGTATCGCTCTCGCGAATCCATAAATTTCGGCGCTCTGATACGTTAGGCAAACTAGTAATTCACGAGGAAACACTGAGAGAGCCAAGTTTTCACGACTAACAAGGCAAACTTTGAGCGGTGTAAACGCCTAATCTAACGAAGCAACGTGTCCCAAAAGGAGAAGTGATAAGTACACTCGATTGCAACTCAATTTGGTTTTCACGAAAGACTCAATTGAATCTCTCGTTTATTATATTCTTCAACTGAATGTGCTGCACACAGGCCACCTAATGATTTAGTTGGCACGATATTCGATAAATCGCAGAATATTTTCATAAAGGAAACTACTCACAAGTTTGCTGAAAACTCTTCGGCAGCCCACGACCGGTTTCGCCCTTCTGTTTCGGGCTCATCAGGTAGGC
>NW_008751971.1:151119-206333 GCF_000715545.1 Opisthorchis viverrini | reverse complement strand
CCTGCGAGAAAAGCCCTTATTTGCAAATCAATTTAGTTTTCATGGGAAACTCAACTGAATCTCTCGTTTATTATATTCTTCAACTGAATGTGCTGCACACAGGCCACCTAATGATTTAGTTGGCACGATATTCGATAAATCGCAGAATATTTTCATAAAGGAAACTACTCACAAGTTTGCTGAAAACTCTTCGGCAGCCCACGACCGGTTTCGCCCTTCTGTTTCGGGCTCATCAGGTAGGCGCAGTCCCCGAGTTTCCGTCAACCTTATACTCTACTTGAACCCAAATTGGACCGTTTTCGAGAAATACACTCATTCTCCAATCAATTTGGTTTTCACGAGAGGCAACTGCATCTCACATTCATTTGTAGAATATCATAAACGAGAGATTTAGTTGAGTCTCCCGTGAAAATCAAATTGATTTGCAAATGAGTGTATTTCTCAAAAAAAAGTTCAATTTGGGTTCAAGTAGATCATAAGGTTGACGGAAACTTGGGGACTGCGACTTCCTGATGAGCCCGAAACAGAAGGGCAAAACCGGTCGTGAACTGCCGAAGAGTTTTCATCAACCTTGTGAGTAGTTTCCTTTATGAGAAGTAATAAGCTTTTTGCTTAGCTTTCAAGGTGGCCGCAGTTTAATTCGCGTCATGGTCAGGGTTGGGCGCAGTCCATGAGCTCCGAGAACCCTTGACATCATTTTTAGTACCTGACTGACCATCATATGAACTTGTCAGAATAACCTTAGAAAGACTGGAAACCTCACTGAAACCTGATGCTGAACACAAATATTCGCAATACTAATTTAAAGCATATTGTTGCATACATGTGGGTTTTGAAATGCCTTCCATATGTCGATTCCATAAAATGGATTATTTACATCCACCCAGCTTGCACTTCATACGTGTAGTATGCACGCTATTGAAGCTCCTTAGGGAGGTGATTCTCCGATGACAGGGGATTACGATAAATTCTGTGGATTAGAAATAGGAATAAACTATATGATCCGAAGCCTAGTATACAAAGCAGCACGTGGCAAAAACGTACTCGGAAATAAACCGAAATGACAAGCCTACCTATTACAAGAACCCTCACTTAAAAGAACACTGTCTCACAATGTACCATGAGCTATGTAAGCTGGCCGGTGGTAATGGCATGGTGCTTGAGAACGGTAAGCTCATGTACAAAGATCGCCACGTTGTCTGGGGATGCACTTGCTGTGTATGATTGGGAAGTGCGTCAGATTTAAGGCTCGTTTGCACAAATGTGGGACCAGATAGTTTTTGTATGAACTACAAATTGGTGGTAGCCATCCAAACATGTTATATGCACGCTGTAGAAGCACGGATCAGTCAACCTCAACCTCCACTAGCTGATAAGAAGGATTAAACAGATATATCAGATGGAGTGCAGCTTTCCTGAACCCATACAACTACTCTGACATTTAGTATTCTCGTTAAAAATGAAGCTGTTATTTGGCTTCGGAACAATGTTATCGACCCGAAAGCACCGGTCAAGCTTCAGCCTGAGTGAAAATGGCCACATGTGGCAGAAGAGCCGCAGGAATCGCCGAAAAGGGCTTTGGTAGAAACCCGTGTACGTCACTTATGGAGACAAACACTGTGAGAGGACACCAAGGGATCAACGCGGTCCTTTGAATACTGTCCTTCTTGATCATCACACTACCATAACCATTCGAGAAACCAAGAAATGAGACTAATGGCCAGTGCTAGTGGACGCTTAGGTAATTCCCTATTGCTGCTTTGTCTTTCTCCTATTTCTATTTATGCCGCTGCGTTTCATCAACAAGCTTCGCTAAGCGGCGACGGTCTTCTGTCCCTCACACAGCATAGACGGAACATAGTCTGAAATGTGCCTCTCCGTTGTCTGAGTATCCCTGTTTAACACAAAACCATCGATTTTACTGTAGATAAATGCTACCATTTCTCCGTATCACTGGTCACATCTCATTACATCATGAAAGGTGCGAAAATACGCTTCTCAACCTGGATGCGAAACAATTCTTATTCTGCAGGCTTTGCTCTTGGAAGACAACCGTCATTCGCATTGCAAACGGATGTTGAACCGGTTCGGTTTTTCGAGGTAGCCTTATATTGGAGGTATTGTCATGAACAAAGCAACAAGCTTGAGAGTTTAGAACCACATCAGAACACAAGTTTTAGCGAACGTCTCCTCAGTTTCTTACAGCAATAGCCAAGGCAGTCATTCTCGGTCTCAACAGAAAATCGCTGTTGTCCATGGTGAATGAGTGAACGACAGTCTATTCACCGTGGTACATTCAGATCCTGCCACTTCAAACTTGCTCCAGTCCTGTTATGTTTGATGATTGTAGTCAAATACTCGCTCTCAGTAGATTTTACTGATTTTGTTGGCTAGCGTACTTTTGAAAACTTTCCTTCAACAAGCATGGTGAAGTCAACTGCACCTAGTCCTTCTTCTTAATTTAGTATTGACATGTCGCTGAGAGTCAATGACAAACTGAACGATTGCGAAGTCATAGCAGAGCGCAGTCGATTTGCATGGAGATTATTGTGGTAAATAAAGGTTCGGCAAAACAGAATGAGGTAAATATGTGTACTTCTGAAGATCAGAGTTTCGAGATCAGCGCTTCTGGAAATCAGTCTGAGTTTTACTGAAGACTGCTTAGAAAATGTTGCAGAACCTCCTGACTTCTTTGCGTCGGTTTTCATGACGTTCCATGAACATTTCCTAATGCCAAAGGAGAAATCTTTTCGCAACATTATCAACCGAGAATAATCCCATATTAGAAGTGGTTGAGTGAGCCCCGCGTCAACACCTCGGAGGTCATCGAAACTTGGTTTCCGTATGAGACTGTTAGCCGCGTATTCNCCGAGGCTTTTAAAAGCATAGATCAAGGCAAACTCTGATATGTCAAGTACTGGCTATGTTGTCTTTTTTTCGAGAAGCGCTGCATTCTTGTGCATAAGCACGAACAAAAGAGACCAGAAATTTTGGCGGAATTTCGAGAACAAGAATTTCTGTTGAAATGTTGCTCTATTTGGATCATGGAACATACTCTGTGTTGCACAGTACGGCACATCAACTATGCTACCGACATTACGCCGTTACGTGATTATTATGAGCATTTCAGGATCACAGTGCGCAGTTTTCGCACTCAGCATCGAGTTCAGCTTGCTCCCAGCCGCCAATTAGGGGCTTAGAGTTTGCTGTCAAAGTATATCAAGTCTCAGGTTGTATCGGACTTCCTGTACCATTTTATTTCGCAAAAGGAATTGACCAAAAGTGGCACATCAGTCTTGCAACTTTCCTCGCTTACTTTCGCGAATTTTGCTGCGCCGAACCAAGGATACTAATCGTACGCATTGTACAGTCCTTGACACCGCACCTTTGACACCACCAAGAATATCCAGTTCCGTGGAATGTTTGATCTAACGCAAAGATATCATACGGGGAACGGTAAAATCGGCAACCAGATTAGTTCCTTTGAAGTTCGAGCTTCCACTACGTCCACTACAAATAGCAGTGATTCAGTATGAGCATCGAAAAACTACAGTGTTCGTTTCAGCTACCCCACTGGTTAATCATACCTTGCTGAAAGGTAGCTAAAACAGTGGCTTAGTACAGTTGCATACGTCAGTTTTGCATAACTGGCTACAGTAATTGGAACCGGATTACAGTGGGTAATGCTGCTGACCGTACCCCATGGATTTTTGTTATCCAGGGCAGTTGCGAAGCTTGGTCACCGACGGGCAATAAAATGGCGTCGGTGTGCATGATGAGAGAAAACAGATTACTCCAAATCAGAAGCTTTGCCTCTACCATTTATTTTTTAAGAGCATGGTCACAAACATAAAACGTGAGGGCAAGCGACGAATGCGCAAGGGTAACAGAAGAATATGAGAGAAAGGGATTAACGTCTCATTCGAATTCATGCCACTAACGGTTCCAGTCAGATGAGATGAATCTCACCGTATGTAAAAATTTTGATATGGAAACACGCGTCTAAAGACCAACAACCGAAGAAAGGACAAACAAGGTTGAATGCTCTTCAAGGCACGGTAAGCGCTAGTACAATCAAGACTCGCTCATCAGGCACAAAGTGTCCGTCATACTTGGTCTGGTGTGAGATTAAATGGCAAAAATGTACACTCAACGCCATGTGCCACGCACAAAATTGTCATAAGTACGCAGAGAGCCCACAATAGCAAGCAAACACAAGTCACTAACTGTGACCTTAGGAAGTCCCAGTCCAATAACAGCCTTAGTGGACTGAGGAAAGCAGATCCCTCGATAAGAGATGGTCATCGGTTGGTGGACCGATGATCACAGCCGATTGCATGTAGAGCTGAGATTATGGCGAGGGAATATTCATCAGTCACTCCGCACCCATCCGAGACTATGATGACGTCTATTGCCAATCTACCGCTTACACTCTACACCGCAACTGTGTTCGTAAACTTTCTTCCGGAGTCTCAGTGAGACAAGATGTGGTGTGTCATCTAACAGGGAACCATTTATGGCACCAACTAGTCAGATGGAACGTTCAAAAGATCTTGTGAAAGATCGGAAATTTGGAAGTTGCCGACCTGAGGTAAAAGAACAATTGGCAAATAGACGTGGTACTATAAGGCACCATGATCAAAAACGAACTTGGTGACAGAAGGTCCGTCGTTCGAATCCAACTCCGACATCTCGGTTGCTCCTGTCTAGGCTTGAACAACATGACCTTCGTTCTTCCTTCGTGTGGTCTGGCACCCACACACCAAATGGATGTTACACCTGAACGATTACCACCATTATTTTCATTTTAAGGTCAAATAGTGGGCAAGTTATAAAGGGCACTTGATAGATTTAGATGCCACATCAAGCTAAGTATGAACGACGAAGTGGAGTTGATCTAAGGTTCCGAGGTACTTCTGATCACAGGATTCATTGCTTGTTATTAACACCGGCCCCATTTTTCAAAGACTGGGTTAGGACTAAAATGAAGGACGATCGCATGGTTACAGCCAGCTGCCATAAAATGCTGGTGGACATACAATTCACAGCATGCTCCTTGTCCCAATCCGTAGGACCACAAATTTAGTATAGTTTACATTTTGAACATTTGGTTACATGTAGTGAGAGTTTTAACTGAGTTGCATGCAAAACGAGTTCAAACGTGTTTCTCATTGAAAGGTAAACTGGACAATGGAAGAATCAGGCAACCAAATTTTAAACGAAGCTAAGTTTGGCTCAGTCTAAAAAACGGCTACCGACTTGTTGCTTCGTCTCCCCAAAGATTCTGTTTTTGTTTGTGTAACGTTAGAAGAATGGCGTGCGTCGGTTGACGCATACGGCATACCTAATCGATTCAAGTTGCTAGTCTAAAAGCCAATATTCAACGAGATCTTATTACTTTTAGTTTTCCGTATTTCTCAAACGAGATATCATCCAGACGGATTTTGAAACCCCGAAGAAAACGGTCAAAAATTCTGGGACAACCAGGTTCAACTAGAAAGGTGTAACGCGAACGACCTTCCAAAACTCAGATTGCTTTTACTTCTACCCTACGAAAGACCATATACTCCTATGCATTCCACAAATGCACCTTTTACGTCAACCTTGGAAGAGTCGAACAATTAATCTTAATTGAGCAGGTTTCTTCTCCACTCCTGAACCGCAGGGCATTCGAAACGATCTTTCGAATTTTGAACAAGCCAGTACCTGACACTGACATTCAAAATCGATAGTTGCGATGAAAACAAAAGACTAGGGACAAAGCACACCAATATTATGTTGTTATTTGCACAAACGAGCTCATTTGTGCTAGTATGAGCTGATTTACACGTTCTCCCCTTTTTCCCCCTCAATTCAGACAACGGTCTACGAAAGCAGACCAAAGTTAAGTCGTGTTCGGGGCTTAAATAATAGAGGTGCTTTCGACAGGGTACCCCTTGCAGGAGGGTTGTCTACGATTCACAGCAGTTTCAGGAAAACGGTTTGTGTCGAATAATACGAGAAAGCTTTCCTCTGCCGTTTTGATTCTCAGAAACAGGTACAAATTGAAGGATTTCTAGTGAATTGATTGAGGAAACTCATTTTCCAGGCTTCTTCTTCCGGGCTTCTTGTGTTAAAAATGTCTATATTCCCAAGGCGTGCTTGCTGCCTGTCGTTCGTTTAGTTTAAATGCACATAGATTTTGCACTCTCATTCAACCATATTAGCGAAATTTTACTTGGTTTGATTCTCCTGCATTCACATGAGCCCGCAATGAACTAAGCTATATAACAGACAGGCTAGGCTAAGCGTCACCTGATTGTCGCTGCAGCCATCGATTTTTGGGAAGGAGCACGTGGCATATTACCAAAAATAGCCAAACTGAGCAACAGACTTAGTGGCAAGACCGAACTGGGCTATTTTTAGACTAGGATAGAAACGAAACGAAACGAAACGAAGGTGTGCACAGGGTTGGAAAATTGCAATCCATAGTTCGTGTATGTAAGACAAGTTTGTCACTAATTTTGTTCGTACGTAGACGGATGTACGTTGGATAAAAGCCGGAACCGTGCTAAAACCGATCAGTTTGTCAACTTCTTGATTAGAAGCAGCTGAAAACGCAGACGTAGGTATCGAGGGATGTCCCAAGGTGCTAGTACATCTCAGCGGTTTCGGATATTCACTGCGTGAAACCAGTATGGTTGCCTAGCCGTAAATTTACTAATTATGTGATACAAAGCTGTCAATTTTCTAAGAACTGTAATTTATGTGACATCACATGTTAGGTACTTTTAGCGCCAACTTTTGGAAGCTGAGCAATCGGTTGGAATGGTAATCCATAATCCTAAATCGATCACATAACCTACCTGTTAAGTTGGAAACATCACAAACGAGCGATTCACCTGGGTTCCAGGTGAGTCTCTCGCGAAACCAGATTTGTTTGCAAATGAGTGTATTTCACTAATTCCGTGCAATGTTGTTTAAAGTAGAACATAAGGTTGACGGAAACTCCGGGACCTTGCCTACTTGATGAGCCCCAAGAAGGGCGGAACCGGTCGTGGGCTGTCGAAGAATTTTCAGTGACCTCATGAGTAGTGTATTTCGAGTGTACCTGTTAAGTTGTTTATAAAAACGTTGGCTACCTCCTTCCTAGTTTTAGGCTTATCCGTAAAACCTTCTGGCTTTACTTTACTTATTATATTTGTGGGTATGTCGAGGTACAATAATTTCGCTATGTCTGCACAAATACAAACTGAAACCTCTTCACACTCATGCGTGACTTCTCACAGTTATTATCAAGGTGTCACGTTAGGGACTGCACTGACAGGAATTACGAGGTTATAGTATGTGACAAGGTGCCATACGACACATGGAACCTGCTAGGCACGTAATTTACGGCGTGAGGATAGCTAGTACCCATAAATTCGAATAATTTAATGAATGGCAGAAACACCATCATCATCATCATCATCATCATCATCATCAACAGCATGACATCAGTGGTCAACACCAATGCTTCACTGCCGTACTGGCAGAAACCTGAGTGTTGAAAATCAATGCGCTGTTAAAGAACTATTGTATGGGTTTGCTGATAGAAGAACTAACTTCTGGAACAACATGGTAACAATGAAAGAACGCTTACGGTGATTGGCTGGCTCTCTTTTGTCCAGGATGGAAGGTGAAAATAGGAAGACAGCCATGTACAGTCTTTTTCATTCATGCTTCTGATTATTTCGGTATCTCCTGCACTCTTTCATTTCTATGATAACGATATCTCCGTGAGGCTTTTTCTGTCTCACCTTTTGGTGACATTTCCGGCCCCAACCGTAGTGTTGAATGTGGATGTTCAATGGGAAATTTTGGCTGGTTGATGTGTCATTTCACTAATCATTCAATTATCTCTTATAATCCGCAGACGATACAGTTTGAACCGCTAGCTGTCTGTCCAATTGTGTGGAGTTCTTTCCATTCGCTTTCCAATCTTCGAGTTTGACTGGGAACCACTGAGACAGCGAAGATGATAACCAATGATAGACGTTAAAAAACTTAAGCCGGGGATGACATTCGAAGGAACGTGTTCCCCTACGTTTTCCCCTGCTAAGGGAAAACTTAGGCATTGCTGACGGCCAAAGGCGGAGCAGAAGGGCATTAGAAGGTAATAACCAAACTCATAAACTCGATAGAACAAGAGCGCTTGGAGCACAACGTAATTGTGCAGAGTCAACAGGGCAACTAACAGCCATCCCGACCAAGCACTCAGTAACATTAGGATGTACGACCAAAGCCACCAGAAAGTAATTTCGTGTCACGCCAGCACAACTCAACTAACCTGAGATGACAAATCATTCCAAGCTCGCATCATCATCATCATCAACAGCATGACATCAGTGTTCAACACCGATGTTTTACTGCCGTACAACCATGACTTATTTGAAAACCTTATTGTAAAGGAAAGAGTAAAGATGGACGGGGAAAGGGAAATAGTGCTAGCTTAAGACAATCATTCCCAGGTGCCTACACCTCCAGACATTCACTCAGGCAATCTGGATGGAAACTGACAACAAGAACGCCACTGACATCGGTTGGCAGCCATATCTTGTAGTGTCTCCAACCAGGCACAATGAGGATCACGTGGTCCTCATCCTGGAAGGCGAGTGGCATCGACAGCACCCAAGCGTTTCCTGGTCTCCTTCATATTCCTCTGTCAAGTCAAGGGTTGGCCACATCTCTGTTGGGCGTGGGAAACAGCACTCTCTTCGGTAAACGATGGTTCGGAATACGCAACACATGTCCCAACCAATGCAGGATTCACGGTTACAGTGTGTCCGTGTAACCAGACCTAATCACCCTCTCCCAATGGTGCATCAAATATCTTCCTGTCTCAGTTTTCCCTTTGCTACTCACAGGTCACTACATTTTCTGCAAGATGTGACTCGAGACATTGATTCCACGATCAGAAGGCAGTTGTTCAGAAGTGCCACAACGGCACATCCATGGATCAGTGCATCGCTCAAAACTACTTTGTAAAATGACCTGTGATTCTTAAGTACAAATGCTCCGATTCGAATTTCAGCCTTGGTGAGCTGTAGGAAAGATCTGTCCACGGTTACGGAAACTCAAGAGAAGCTCACGGAAATCGCAAAAATTTTCCCGTCACACTGTCGATGAACCCATCGAAAGCTCTCTGGCTCAAAGCGTTTCACGGCATGTCCTTTAATCGTGTCTTCCCGCCCCTATCCGCGCCTCTGTTATATCCATCCTATTTCTGGATACGTCGCTTGAACCTTCTGTCAAAGCCAGTGCTCCGAAGGTTTTGGCAAAGAACATCCAAAATCTCACGCTGCTCAGTGAACTCTACAGTTTTAGATTCAACTGTTTCGACAACACATACTGCAGTTTTGGCGGCCAGGATCAGTAAAATATGGAAAACCTACAAAGCCGGACGCATAAATATTTGTTGAGTGGACACCAATCCTACAAACAAGTCTTCAAACCCGAAGACACCTAAAATTACCGAATTGGCTGGCACGGACTGATTTCCATGAACTCATCGTCTCGCAATGCAGTCTCACAGTTGATTTCACGGTAAGATACTGACTCCATTGACGTTAGACTTTTCTAGTGACGGTAGAGCGAATTGGATGTTATTCAAAAAAACTTACCAAATCACAAGCACGGGGACATTGTGCTCTGTTGGTTGGGTTGAAAGGCATACGACGGCGTCGTGGACTTACGAGTAGTTGGAAAATTTGATGAGTAAGGAGAAACTGAGACAACTCTGCTAAAGGACAAACTAGCCCTGGCGTTATGCTTGATAATCAGAGAGCGACCCATCATTGCATGTAGCTGAACAGAGAAGATAGGCTGAAAACCATTTGAAGAAATGGACCGTGGATTTTTGGAGATCCTCGCCCCTCAGCAATTCAAATCAGGGCTGAAAACACCCTATTATAGGAAGTACTCACGTTACGACGGCTGGCACCAGAGTCCGCAGTTGTCAGCCAGTTGTGAATCAATGCTGTGGTCATCCACTCCGTCTATGTGTAAATGTGATTCGAAAAGTCTGAACAGACATCTGCAATCACGCGGGCTCCACCCGATTAGATCCTTGATGAGGCGCAAAGCTGTGAATCATCCTCGGTTGAATACCTTAAGCTCCCATAAGATGAAATTTCGAGATATCCAGGTAAACCCTGGGTTCCAAAATGTATACACTTGGTATCTCCCTGCTGAAACTCAAGCGGGCAGGAGTTGTTGCAAGAATGAGTTGAAACAAACGCGATATGCCATCCTGTACACAAGATCCTTATGGAAAGTGCTGCCGCTGTGGGCAACTACAAGACAATGACGAAAACCGATCTGTTTGTCGTAGACGATGAGGGTATATTTAACAGAAGAAGGGAATATCGGCGCAAAGGTTCAGGTGGCTGGTTCTACTTGAGTTCTTCAGTTGATAGGCACCCGTACTTTACCCTTCGGACCAGTATTCAGGTTTAATAGTTGGTTTATACCTAATCAGCATAGTTGCACCAAGTGGGAGGGTTAGGCTGAATCTTGATCGGTCAAGCTGCTTGCGTACTACCAACACCCAATGGGAATGAACAGACAAGAATAGACCAGGACATTGCAGAAAACCTACAATACGTATCTTGGAGAATGTAATTGAGGCCTTTGCCTTGGATGAGCCAGAGTCTGGACCGATAAGCACGATATGCCGTCCATTTGGCCTCATGCCCCATTCGAATCCCACCAAATCGTCCCCTAGTGATGTTCTTGGTGCCGGTGATGGTCAAGAACAAAGCTGGTGAAGTACCGCTGTGCGTCAATTACGGTTGAACTCACTGGACTTTGTCTCTGGTTACAGTCAGGTACTGGAACAGAGAGAAAAGAGACACAGGACTCCATTGGTGTTGCACTTCAGATCATGCCTTTTGGCCTTGTTCCTATTCCACACACCTTCCAATCCCTGAAGCAAACGGCTCTTCAAAAAATATCGACATCTGGAAAGTTAACTGAGTTAGTCTATGCATACAGTAGCCAACGTTGGAACAGGAGCCAATCCGGTCAAAATAAGAGTTGGTTTGAATTCCGTTCGGTCGATGAACTAAGAAGCTTTCCTGGGATGGTGCCACACTATGGGGTCCTCGTACCGATTTTTTTCAGCGAAGATACGCCTCTGGTTGACTCACTAGTGAAATATGCAACGGGAATTCTCATGGGCCCAGCGGAAAGTGCTTGAAGGATAAACGTCAGGCTTTGTGTGGGACAGCAAATTTGAACATCCCGAGTGTTTAACCAATCAAGTGTTGAACCACCTGTCCTGGACGTCAGTTTTAGTGATTCCCTAACTCGGCTTTATGTTGGCCTAAAGTAAAAAAACAGCATTGAACACGCCAAAGCATGTGGGAGTCAAACGCCGAGCAACTTCGAACTAAAGTAAACTGTAGATCCGGACTGAATTTCGCAGTCCGGGTACAGCCCCATGCCTCTCTTTCCACCGTTTCTTGACCTGCCAGTAATCAGAGACTAAGACTCAGAAGCAAGCAGCCCCATCAAATGAGGTCATAGACTCAGGGAGGAGGGTTTATTTGGGCTTTCGATCATCGGTGTATGCGGTTCTTTGTAGACTTTGTTCTTGATCATCCTGGAGGTTCAAAGTTTTGGATCATTATCGTCTTTTAAGTATTTTGAATCATATGCCGCACATCTTACTGGTGGTCATCCGTAGAGCAGTTTGACGGAATTTGAATGGGGGTCAGTTTTAGTTCGATGATGTGCCGCAATTTTTAAAAAATCGCTTTTGTATGTGATGAGAGCCGCAGGCCTTTTTTCTGTTTTGAAACGAAAGAGGTCTGTTCGAAACACTGGGTGTATACAAAGCTCATCGTATTCACTCTTCGAGTCCAGAAACCCAGAGAAAGAAAACCATTATAGATGTTCGGAATCCTATTTAGAGCCGTACGCCTATTCCCATGGATACTTTCCGGTACATGGTGACCTGTCGCTTGCATTTACCTAATGCATGCAAATCTGCCCTCTATCCTCTTTCCTCTTTACCGTTAGCATCAATGCGATCCTGAGAGATTCACTCGTAGGCTTTATTGCCTATGGAGTCGAAATGCTTCTAGAGCATTTCCTTGCAGGCTTAAAGTAAGCAGATGACACAACTCTGCTTGCAGCTAATCCCTTCAAAAGGCAAAAAATATCAAGTAATCTGAATAACTCTGCCTTATGGTCTGATGTACGCCCTGTCCCCACAAAGTAGAGAGTGCTCCCACATTACTGAATAGGATCAAATCCGACCGTATAGTTTCGGATGAGCTGAGTAAGGTTGTGAACAAAATTATCTACCTGGTTAGAGATATCAGTCAGCTAAAGACAATATTTTGATTTGGATCAATAGAACCAAAGCAGCTTTCCTCCGCCTACATTGCTTGTTGCGTAGAACTGAAATCAGATTACTTGTCAATGGTCGGGTTTATTACGCTATGATACGGTGCATATTGTTATGTGAATCAGAAACCCACCCCCTACGAATTGGAAACTCAAAACTTTCAGTGATTCGTCCCCTCAGATCATTGTACCGCTCTGGTAGGAAAGTCTGAACACCAATAATGAACTAGTTGAGTAGTGTTTGGAGAAAATGACTCACCCACGATAGATTAGCTGACTTGGTTGTGTGATTTACGTGCCAGCCGATGGGACTCCTCAAGGAGTCCTCTACTTACAGCCGCACGGAGGGTTTGAACAAGCCAGAGGAAGTCAAGCATGGCTTATGGCAGAAGCAGGAAAGCCAGTACCGGAAAAATCAGCTGCACTGTTCACGGATGAGCACCCCTAAACGGGACATATCAATGGTTGGAGACACTGGTAGACAACTAAGCAAAGGACGGCGTGCGCTTATGCAGGCTGTTTACTTCACTACATAGATATTTATTCCGGTCTTCCCCAAAAAATACCCAGTGCCACTCCTGAATTCATTCATCGGCGCTAACATCCACTACCTTCAGTGCGTAGCTATCCACACCTAGTTTTCCAGATTATGATGATGACGGCAGGGCCAAAAAGCTAACTGAACAGTAGACTGGTCCTGCCTTGTTTCATCCAGTTCTATGGCTCAGCACTGGCAATGTTCTCTCTCGGTTTGTTAATCTCTCAAATCCATATGTTCCGAAGCATATATGTTGGATCCTGTATTACTAATTAAACTGGCTTTCCCGAGATCGAACAATCCTTCTTGGTTAGTTGAGCCTTAGGCGGAAGATAAGCTCAGTTTGCTTGGTTATTTATAATGCACTAAATGTCAACTATCAACATTCGAAAAAATCATCCTCAACTCCATTACCATCGGAAATAACTAGCTTAACTTACAGCATGTAAGCGGTTCCGCACTGAAACAAAAAGTTACAGGCTGCAATTTCTTAGAGCAAATAAAATTAAGATGGGCCTGTGGCCCAGCCTATCGATTTCCGATAAAACGACCTGGCTATGAAAGAGCATAAGTGCGGTGAACTATTTTTCACCCTTCTGGTGGATGTGAATTGCACACCAGTAACGGCATCTGCTTGTTGTATGGGAGCTACATTTGTAACGGTCCACTTGAATCTGCAGATCTTTTACGGATGAGATATATCAAATCTCTTTATCACACCAAGCTGAGTGATGCTCGAGACAGGTTTTATACCTACAATGTGAAAACTGCTACCACTTGACCGGTCAAGGTCAAACCCAAACCAATTCCTCATCAACAAATAATCGTTGGAGCATGCAAATCCATTTGATTCGTTAGAGACAACGGCCACTTGTAAACACGGTTCACAGCTGATGGTGATTTTGTATATGGTACCGTCTTCTAAGCAGACATATGACCGGTTACCTGAACTTCATATGGGAATTAACTAGCACTGACAGCGTTAAAACTCTCCGGAAAATTCTTCACCCTCTTATCCCGTGTGACGTAGTCTCTGCCTTCTAGTTGGATTCACACAGGTGATTACAGTAATCACATCCACTGTCTAGCATCAAACCGCATATCGTAATAGAGCCGCCCTAATTAGCTGAATTTTCTCAGCTAGAGAGCAGTTCTCTTCTGTCTTTGGTTGATGCGTATGGCTTTGAAATGAACCACTTGGTGTTGTTTATAATGAAGCATATTCATCTGCAAGGTTTCATAAAAATATGAATATATGCATAAGCCGTAAGCAATGCTAGGATCTGATATTGATGCAAAGTCACCTAAGCCTTTATCAGTATCATCACAGTCAGCTGTGAGAACAACCTACTTGCCCGTGTAGTGGTTATAGCTGCCACGGTTTCGCTTACCGATGATTTGGGGAGGTGGGGTCGGTAGCTCCGCATGGAAGTCAAGAACTGATATGATTGACGCGTAGATGCGAGGTTGTCAGTGTACTTTCAATTAGGGAGATTGGGAAGAGATCTATGCATTGAATGCAATAGCTGAGATGCCCGAGCGGCATTGGAAGCTCCTGGGCCATGTCTGGTTGTCCTAAACCACCGATGTGTCCTGTCTCTGGTCCCCACCAATGGAGATGGCAATGACCAGTGAGTTTGTTGGTAATTGCTTCCATACTCCACTGTCAAGTCACTGTTTGACCTCCCCTTACTCGTTTCCACCCTTCATGTGGTTGTGCGAAAAGATCATTTCAGGAAGTCGGTCGACTGGCACACGGAGCATGTAGCCAAGCCGGCACAATCTATGGAGTGTGATCAGTTCGTCTTTCTGATCGGGTGCTCCCAGCATATCTGAGCATTGCTCCGAAAACATGGACGGTCAATCAGTGAAAGTCTTTAGACGCGCAGCGGCCAGGTTTCCGACAAGTATACCAATGTGGAACACATATCGGGATTGCAAACTTGACCCTTGACGGATAAGCTGATGTCATACATACGCCACATACGATATAGGTTCACAAAAGCTGCGCTAACCTTGGCGAAATACACTCGTTTGCAAACAAATTTGGTTTTTCAAGAGACTCACCTGGAACCCGGCTGAATCTCTCAGCTTCAGTGTTTCGATGTTGCTCTAACCTTCCTAATCCGGATAGAAATAGAATCTCTCTTGAGACCACCGCGACTGATACAGCTACCCAGTTAGGCAAACTTGTTTACATTCTCAGTCGGCTCATCCGCAGGCATGAAGTTAGGGTTCAAGCCCACCGTATCCTGCAATAGCACCTTACACTTCGCATGTGCGAAACGCATGCCAAACCGTGAGGTAACATCAGTCAAGCTATTTAATATTGTTTGCCTTGCGACGGCGTCAGATCCAAGAACAGCTATGTCGTCTGTGTACTGGATGCCATGAGCGAACGCCTGTGGAAAAGTTCTAGTCCACAGAAACTACTAGTGAATCTTTCGTAATTAATTAATTAATTAATTACGCGTTTTAAATTGCAGCTGTGTGGCTTAGAAACAGACTTATTGTTTCTGTATCATCAAGATATTCATTCAGCGAGGGTGATTTGCCCACCAAACTAGAAAGTCAATCGGATGCTACATAACTGTTCGAAATATTGTTCTTAGGAATCATGAAATTTGTCTTCATTTATTTGTACCTCACTTCTTACAAAACCAACTGGTTTGTTGAGTTCTACTTCCGAGTCCTTTTTAGCATGAAATCTGGTACCAACGCTTTTGGAGACAAAACAGCCGCATTCCAGTAACAGTAGCGGTATCATTACCAACACTGACAGCGATACAAGTTGAAAATACCGGTGCCTTACTGCCTAAAACCATGTCAATTTATTTGACAAGGCCTTATAATGGAAAGAGGAAAAAATGAAGTAGGAAAGTGGACCTAGAACTGGCCCAGCACAAATATCTGCGGTGCTTTAGCCTCCATTACTAAATCAGGCATTCCTNCATTCCTGATAGAAACTGACAGTATGAGTCCCAGTGACATCAGTTAGCCTGTCACCGGTGCAGTAGTCACTAGATCAGGATATGATATCAACAGCCGGATTGATTTCCAGGTTTCCTATTGTCAAGCCCCTTCTCAGTTTATGCAGCTCATCACATTATTTGGTCGTTACTGAGAACCCTCATTTAAATAGGCGGTGATGTGTGTGCCCCAATGGCCGTGTATCTTAGGTGTGAAAAGGAATTTCCCGTTCTGATATGTTTTTCCGGTCTAATCTGCGTAACCCATAAGGTGTAAACAACTAGTGTGGGGTTCTGTCGTGGAGGTATTCTATTTCCTAGTTCTCCTAGTTTTACACTGAAATGTGCAAACGATTTATAAATCGACTTTAATATGTCAGGTGGGAATTTCTGAAGAACCTATTGATTGTTTTTATTAAAAATACAGGTTTCGTGAAAGTGTTTGTGGTATTTTGCGTGGTGAATGCAACACAAACAGACTATGTTGTCGTCTAATGCATAAAGGAGCTGAGCCTAAACCTGATCCGGACATGGATATAACACACTACTCATAACGTCGCTGATGACTTCTCGCCTACTACTGGTTTAGCCCTTCTTGGATCTCATCAGGCAGGCACGTTCCCCATTACCATGCTAACCGGCATGCTCCCTTCTTGGATCTCATCAGGCAGGCACGTTTCCCCATTACCATGCTAACCCGGCATGCTGGATCAGGTTAGTAACTTGGGTTTTATGGGGTGACTTCGTTGTTCCGAAGAGACTGGAGCTTATCGTAGTGTGACGGTTCATACAACTATGTGAGAAAATGTGCGGCATCAAAAGTTGTCCGGGTTACCTTCGCAGAACCTGTCAGGTGGACAGAGATCTGGAAAACACAGTATCCTGAAATTGGCGACAAGTTCCTTAAAAGTTGCACTACGCTGGTAGTCTCACGCTAACCATCACTACCTCAAGGTCAGGATTTTGACCCAAAAGCTTCAGTCGCTGACCCTAATCGTCCTAATGTCCATGTTTTGGCGCTCCGACAGTATCGCAGTCCATTTATAACCATAAACTGCACAAGCAGCAATAATTTTATGCAACATCAGCTGATTTTCCCATCCGCTGCGTGCAGCAGAGCGGGTAGATGAAAACATGCTAAAGCCATTGCCTCTTATCATTCTTCAACACTATCTGCCAACCTCCTCCTGGTACATTTTAAGACCACTGCTTTGTGGATACCAAGCATGCCAGTCTTTCGTTCAAAGAAGTTTAGCGTACTAGACGTCCCACCAGTCGCTTTATATCCGTCTCTCACATCTCGTTCCCCTACTTTTCCGCTAATTTTGACATGCCGATTGTGATGCAGGTCGATTAGTAGACTGTTCTGGTCCACACTTTTGAGACCTGTTTATGGATATCTGCTACATTTCCATAACTCGAATGCACGCTCCAGATAAGGCAGTTGACGTTGTGACACCATCCTCATCTAGAAGCTGGTGCTTACAGACTTCAGACGGTTATGTATTTGCTGCCTTTGTGTTGGCAAAGCCCTCAGCTCTCAATCTGAGCTGACTGGATCCCCATAACTATCTACCTTTATAAATTTCTGTAAGAATCCAGTGGTAGATGAAACAGTGTAGTTTCTGCATGTTTAAAACCAGCTGCAACTCTGATCCGATGAAGTTTACTTCTTACTGATATCTGACTACTTTCCTATCAGTGCAAGGAATTCGCTTATTCCCCTAGTCACTGACGATCCCAGTTCACAAGTAGAACGTGTCGGTATATCATAGGTGTGATCTGGCGGCCTATGCACCTTGGACTCAAGACTTAATGACAGTTGTGATTATCTTTTGCAATTTCGCACCCATCATCAGTTGTTCCTCGGTAGATCTGGATTCAAATGCAGTGGACGCCGCTTCGTCCACGCCAACTGGCGTCCCTATGCTGATGAACTACCATAAGGCCAGGTTGACAACGTTGTCATAACCATTTCATCCTTGGCCTTTCTGAACCACCTGGATTGATCCGGGTTTTCCGTGGCGCACACTGCATCAAGTGTTTGATCGGCGAAACACATACGGCCGACCAACTGTGGTGGTTTCTCCCAACTTCCGTGCACCATTCGAACCTCTGAATAGGCTGGCTCTTATACATATAATTGTTCAACGTAGAACGCCCTCGAATTTCGTGAATATTCTTCGTGCCGTTTATCTCCCATACTTCTGATTGATTTCGTGCTTGCAGTGAGCTACTTGAAAGCTTTTTTCATGTCATCATCTACGCCATCATGGAGTATAATATCCCAGGGACCGTGGATCTGGGTGCTGAACCCATATTCGGAGAAATACTGCTAGATCAGGCGGATAGTGTTGTTCTGTTACTGGACCATCTTGGCAATCTGCACAAATGACAATAAACAGACTATCGAACTTGTTCTCTCGTTTTGGAATGCAGTATCATTTCTCTCTGTACACGGCTAGGGGAGTTGCATGTTATGGTTGCTGATCGATGTCAGTGGCGGTACTGTTGTTGGATTGTCTGAATACGTGACTGGAGGTGTAAGCATCTCGGTATGACTATAGCGGGCTAACACTAGGCCCCTTTCCCATCCTCCTTTATTCTTTTATTTTCAAAACGAGGCTAACAAATAAATTGTGTCTATGCGGCACTAAAGCACCGACGTTGAACACTATTGTCCTACTGCTGATGATGATGATGATGATGATGATGATGATGATGATGATGATGAGGATGATGATGATGATGATGATGATGATGATGATGATGATGATGATGAGAATGAGGATGATGACGGTGATGACGGCAACGATAATGTCTGTGACGTTTATAATAGTAATAATACTAAAACTGCCTGATTGACTTAGGGTTAATAGAGATCTCTTTCCGTAAGTGAAGTCAATCTTTGCTGTACATCTGTTTCATCCTTATTGAGAAAATGAGCAGCGCGTCTCTCATGAAACCCCAGCGAATTTCGAACCCTCTGACCAGTAGTTTTAACGCCTTTGGTGTCGGCAACAAGCGGCTAAGGAGTAGTAAGATTGAATTACATTTATACCTGATATGGCGCCACTCATCGGTCAATCTAGTATTCCGCATCATATGGCCGTATGTTGACTGACTCCTTGAGTGACGGCTTCCCCGATAAAAGCCGCACGCTATGAACTCCAGAGATTTTAAACTTCATGGATAGTATTTCCTCAGCAGACCCTTTATTTTGATTAATCTTTACCGTAGAAAACAACCCATTTGCGACCACCACCAACTCAAAGGAAACAAGCGTTTCAAGTGCCCAGCAGGTCATGCGCCAACTCAGTTAAACTCATCCGCCTACACAAACAAGTAAGACGTTCTTGGACGGAAAAAACATTTGTTATGTGAGCACACGCGACTGGTTTAAAATAAAACTATTGATAAATTTAGAGAGAGAGAGAGAGAGACAAAAGCCTGCTCTTGACCGGAAAAAACATTTGTTATGTGAGCACACGCGACTGGTTTAAAATAAAACTATTGATAAATTTAGAGAGAGAGAGAGAGAGACAAAAATAGGCCTGCTCTTTTCCGATGAGTGGGCGGAAAGGAAAGTTTTAGCTATTCAGACATGTCCAAATGGATTGTGACGCAATCTTATGAAGGTTGCGTCAAACGTGTTGGTGAAAGCCTCAAATGGCGGGCTTTGAAAAAGAGGATTACCTAAAAACTATTCGTGAGTTAAGGGAAATCGGTCCGCAGTAAAGCGTGGCTTGTTTGCCTGAGCACGTAGGCGTCCTGTTGGTATAGAAAAACTCTGCAAATAGACGTCAAACAAGTTAACACGTTTATTACGACAAAGGGTATCTGGAACAGTCACCACGACAGTGAGTTACTCATTGTGAACTTTCCACCGTATCCATGTAGAAGAGATTACTGTTAGCGCTGAACACTTTCAGAGGGTACATGACCTCTTCACGTACTCTAGAGGCGATAGCAAGTAACAATGTGTGCAGGACGAGCCTGTATGTTTGACAGGACGTGTGAGCAAGATGAGTATGTGGGGAGGGGAGCGGTAACAGAACGCCACGGGATGCTTGTTCGTTCTTCGTCTAACCAGCACATGTTCAACGTAGTTAACCACCTGAACTGTAATCAATAGCTACAGACGGGATGCTACAACATTCCTAGCCCAACGAATCTGAGTACAAATCGACCTCTAACCGGGCGGTGCTCAGACGAACTAAGGCTAATGTGAATCTCTGCTTTGAACGGAGAACGCTATCCTGACATAACACTATCAGATCGGAACTCAACTGACCAGTGAAAACATAACTGATCAAACGGACCAATTTCTTACGATAATGTAGATCCCACTGAATCCTATAAAATTTGGGTACCACAATTTTCCAGGACTTATGGTTCGTTGTTTCAAACTTCAGTAGCGAGCTTACAGAAACTGAATAGCAGATCTCCATTTATCTATTTCTCTCTCTTGTCGCGAAGTTTCTTATGGTTTAATTTAATTGAAGAGAATAAGTTGGGGTAAGGCACGTGCCCAGATGAGGCGACTGCTAGGGACCCGAGAATGCTGAAATCCTCAAGATTCTTCCGTCATCACCCGTAACCAGAATAAACGGTCGCGTGCGGTCAAGTTGCACCAACAAGTAGCCCAGATTATTGAAACTGTCAGTGCTCTTCAGAAGTTGTCAAAATGATGCAAAAACACATCAATTTAAACTGCCTACCGATTGAGCAAAATTCCTGATCCAATAAAAACCTATCATCATCATCATGGTCATCATCGTCATCATCATCATTATCAGCTGTAAGAACCGCGTACTTGTCGCACAGTGGTTGTAGTTGCCACAGCTTCGTTCACCGATGATTTGGGGAGGTATCTGCGCATCAGAGTAGGGAGATGATAATACACACTTAAGTACAGAACTGTTAAGTGGGGAGGTTGGGAAGAGAGCTATGAACTGAAAGCAATAGCTTGAATGTACCAGCGCCAATGAGCCATGTCTGACAGTGTCTCTACCCGTCTCGGGGTCCCTATCCAGGAAGACAGCACGGACCAGCGCAAATGAGTTTGCTGGTAATGGCTTTCATACTTTGCTCCCAAGTCATTTTTTCTACCTCCCCTGGCTCGTTTCTACCCTTCACATGTTTGTGCGAAAAGAACCCTGGTTTTCGTCGGCTGTGGACCATCTGTTCTGCTTGCGTTTGTTTGCGTCTTTTTTACTACACTTTGTTTTCAATAAAATTGATAAAAACAATATTTTGATCGAAAAGGCTTTGTTCCGTTTGAACACATTGACGTGGCCAAATAGTTTGAATGTCTGGTTAAGCTGAATTTGTCTGCAATAGCCTTCCGCAAAATGGGTCATGGTATCGTGAAAATTTGAATGGTATTCAAAGGCAGGGTCATCCGTACTACAGTTGTCATCGTATACTGTTTCTAGTTCACCTGAACACAGATGTAGACGAGACCGCTGATTTTTTAGTTCACTAATTTGTGAGTCCTCAGAGTGAGTGACGTTCAACTCTAGTTGGTGCGTAGCAGTGCACAACCGCTAACCCACCGCTATGCACCACCAAGCTCCCCAATAACGCACCGGCGATGTCACCTCGGTTGGTGATGAACCGTTTGCAATCAAACTGCGAATAGGTGTGTTTCACTAGCTTCGTACAACCTAGGTTCGGGTAGGAATAAAGGTGGTTCAAACTGGAGGAATTTGTATAGCTGACGAGTTTCCAGAAGGGCGAAGCCGATGGTGGACTGCTAAAAAGTTCTCAGCAAACTTATGAGTAGTGTTCCGACTTCAACAAGTGATATGGTTGAGTTCCCTCCACTTTATCACCAAAATAATTGGCAGGCAAATGTATTATTCTTGTATTCTTCCTTTCTTGTGAACAGCCACAAGAAGGAGAGTATACAAACCTCATTTTCACCGACAGTAATCTGTGTCTTGGTCTTGGACTTTCCAAAATGTTGTACTATTAAAACCCTCATCAGACAGCAAATCCACGTGCAGCAGAAACACTCTGGTGGGGGGCTATTGTGAGCCCGGTTTGATTCAAGCTAAGGCCTGTCATTTTCTCCGACATTTCCACAAATGCGCGCCTGGATTTGATAAATAACTTTTGCTTTTTTACTACTTTCACTAGAACACGTACACAAGAAGATCAGGGACCAAGGTATCCAATTTTCGTAATTTTTTAGTCTTTTTTCCTTAAAGCAACTTTAAATGAAAACAGCACTCCCAGTGAATCGCTTGTTGCTTTCTCTGAGAATTGTCTGCCGCCCTGTGGATGGACCAGACCAGTTTAGGATCCACTGTTTAATGTCATAGAGGACATGCAGAACTAGGGAGATCACGTCCCGCAGTCTCATGCTGATTTTTAATTTAATTTGACTGCAAAGCTGAGTACAAAATCTGGCACTGAAAAACACCTGCCTTTTGCAGTACGCTAATATTCCCCAATATGGGAAAGTTTGTGGAATATCTTTGACCGGGTTTTCAAAAAAACGATTTACAACGGACCACCAAGATTTGCCGAGCAAAATACTACAAGATACCAAGGTTATTTTCCCCAACGTTTGTGGCGGTGTTTTTGAGATCATTGGGAGTAGAGACCTGTTAGGTGCACCTCACATCCGAATGAATGGAACTTCGCCTTACACCTCTCACAAGTGCCTACGTAGAATGATACCTGTTATCAACTCGGAAGCAACAATCACCCAAAAAGGTGTACTAGTGATTCGCACTTGATCTTCTAGAGCCTACTATGAAAAACGGGATAGCAGCGTCAATCTATCAGTTCTCATGTGCTTCTGTTGTCTTCCAACTGCTACGCGTTATCCTTCTCAAGAATTGATCGCAGTTTTCTCATTGGTTCGTTGATTGATTGCTTTGTTCCTCTTTAACAGTTTACTTTCATCGGAAACACAATTTCTGACTGGATTTTAACAGTTCCCGTCCCTCTCTCATTCAGCTTGCTTACCACCAGGCCAATTACCGGAGTCCAATCGGATCATCCTTCAGAATGTTCTGCTGCTTTAGCAAATGATAGAGCTTCTTATCGATTATGGATCTACTTATGCCCAATGTCATTTTGGACGATGGTTACAAAGAAGTTGAAATACTATCAGACTGCTTCCGGTGACCACTGTATTCTCAAGCCCTTTGGTCATTACCATTCATCACTTCTGCCGACCATAGGCGTATTCTTCCATCCGGAAGAGTCGTCAGAAGACGGTCCTGTTTTTGTACTTAGTTAAGGCTAATGAACAAGTTAGGATGAACAGTGCACCCGTCTTTGTTCGCTAGCCATCTATTACGATAACCTGAGCTTGCCTGACTGCACATAGTTGAAAGGGAAGAAACCTAGCATGGCGTTTCTGTATCTCGTATTCGAAGTAGTGCAACTTGGTCTTTGACTCAATGGTCTTACCATTAAGGTACCACATACTGAGGCCATTTTGGAAACTCTCTCTCCTTGGAAATTTGGTGTCCTACCTTGCTTGGGGGCCACGTGTTGGGACATAAAAGTTTTGCTTTCTATTGTTAAAGGTCTCAAATCACAAGTTAGCCTCTCCCCACCCTTTCTAATTTCACTGTAACTTGCGGAAAAGTAACATTTAATTGACCTCGGGGGTTGAAGGTGAGAATTTGTTCCGCTCCCTCATCCTGAAATCTTTACTTCAAGGTCCGATTCACAAAGTGATGTGGGCAGACCCATCCTGAGGTAGCAGGCAGTAAGGCCTGCTAGGGTGACCTCTCACAGAAGGCAGCTTTTGAATGGTATCCGAATCTCCTTCTGGCTCTACTAAATAGTTCACCGGTCACGATACGCTGTTGAACTGTCGCAGTCCAACATTCTCTAAACCATCCTCCTTTTCTGGAAGATATCATCGTATGTGATAGGGTCTTACCCAGTATCGCACCAAAATGCTTCAGTCATAAGAGACACGACTGCGTCCACAGTGATCGTCTCTAATTAGCCCAATTAGAAAGGCTTAGCGAACCGCTTCATAGATTACTTTGAGAAAACCGTCAAATATTTGGTGGAAAGGGGGATACGAACGAGATATTGGATACCCTCTTGCCATCCCCGCCTCCGAACCGATGAACCAACATCTACAGGATTACTACTCGGTCGCTTCATCCGAACAGGATCCAGGAGAACGGAAAATTTCCAATTCTGGAGCGCCACTTAAACAATGGGTATGTGAATAAGCATCAGAATGCCAAAAATCAGGTGACGCGTAGCAGTACACTGATGGGATTTGCTGACATTATAGAGCCAAGTAGAGACGTTCCATGTAAAGGCATTTTGTGCGGGTGAATACAGATTGTGTTGTATACATATTATGATCAGTTTATGTCAACTGACGTTAGACACCCATATTCGGTGAAACATATATCGTAAGCCCATGAAGACTAGCCAATACACACGCATTAACAGAGGTTTTCCCTAAAGTGCAGCCATGAAAATTTGTTCACAAGTTATCATGGCGGAGCAAATAGTATTCCTTATAAACGCATTTAAGGGGAATGATTATCTGGGCAGATTCCTGAATTTCATGCAACCCACACCTCTAAAAATCTTATAAAAAGTATGCTATGTAAACCCCCTATGCCTACGCTTGCATTTCTAAGGTGCTCCACTCAGTCGGTTTCTCTTCGGAAGACGTACTGAGACCTGCTGAAGAACTTTCGGGGAGACTCAGTTAAAAGTAGTCTGTCTCGCGACAAGTACACACATTTGCAAATCAATTTGGTTTTCACGAGAGACCCAAGTGAATCTCTCATTTTATGATGTTCTTTAACTGAATGTGCTGCACACAGGCCACCTCACGTTTCGGTTCGTACGATAATCGAGATGTTGCAGTATATTTTCATGAGGAAACTACTCACAAGGTTGTCGAAGAGTTTTTAGCAACCTTGTGAGTAGTTTCTTCTACGGAAGTAATCTGTATCATTTATTTGAAAGATATGCCTGCTCCTCAAACCAAGTCCGTGTGCTTTTCACTTCATCTGCTCTTTTGAAAACATACAAATCGGTTGAACGACGGGGTGGCTATTCAAGCAAATGTCTGGAAGCATTCCGACGAGCTTTCTTACTGGACGGTGGCGTGACACAGTTCAATTTTACCCCAGATGCTCAATGCAGGATATCAGGTCAACGGCCTTCAAACCTATTTGCGAATTTCACTCAGGTTGTCGAAAGCGAATCCACTGTCTAAGTCACTGTTATTGGTATCACCAGGCCTCAGCATTTGGGAAAGACACTGACACTCACACAGCCGGAAAATCACATATCCATTCCATGTAACTTCCAAACGCCGTGTCACTGTTGGGAAGCATGTTGACTGTATTGATTTACCGGATGACTGACATAAATATATGACGAAGCCAGTCCAAGAAATATCGAGAAGGCTGTCTTCGCTCATACTCTGTATTTCTTGATGAGAACATAGAGGTTTCCAGAAAAATATATACCTAAGAATACCGTCATTTTAATGAATGTCGAATGTGTGGTGTAGTAGACAACTCTATACATTTCAACAAAACTTCCGCCTTCCAGAAGTCAACTTGTTTCGTCCACACTGCACTTGGCATTAGGTAAGAGATCCACTTAAGTAAAATTGCACATCTCACCTGCAAAAAATTACCAAGTCTATGAAAAATCTATTCACTTCATTCTATATGCTATATCAGAATATAAACCAGCCACTAATGGCCAGATATCTCATTCGAAGTGCTCTTTCCGCGCTTTCTTCTGCAATGGTGTGAGAGAAATCGCGATGAGAGAGACGTTTTCAGCTTCTTTTCTATATCTTTTTTGATTTGATATCACTTAATGTAACAAATCCTTCTACCGAAAGTGCGTGGTCTCACTTTCCTTAACTATCACATTTTAGTTAGAAGCCACCTAGTGATGCCGCATGCTGACGAATACATTGTCATCTAGAGAGAGGGCAGGCTTTTTATAGGGTTTTACTTTCCACAGTACAGAGGGAGTTCGCACCAGCGTTAGGCTGAAAACCGGTGTGAAATTTATGCTTCCAGTAGGCATCTCCGTTCCTAGAACAGACTTTAACTGTTAATTCTAGCCTGTAAGCTCAAGCGTGAACGCAAACCTATTTTGCTTCAACTGGTGATCGATCTCGGGAACGAACCCTACCTTCCTTACCCAACAACTCGAGGGGGCAATATTGGTGTTTATTTGATAGTCCCCTTTTAGATTCTGTCACCAAAAACAACATGCACATGCAAAGGCAGACTGCCAAAAGCTTTTCGCCCACAAATGCACGAGTCGGAATGAAAAACGCAGGTAGTAGGCGAAAAACCCTCCATTCAGTATTCCAGCGCCATTTTGTGACGGCTCTCCGCTCCATTGAATCGCTGTTTACTGATCCTTGTTAGGTAATCACTATGGGATTTTTCAACGAAGGCAATTCAGAAATGTACCCCAGTGTGGGAAAGTTCTGACTGAGCGATTGCTTGTTGCGCGGTACGGTCGTAATACACCAAGGCTATTTAGAGGGACAGAGATGCAGCAGAAGTCTTCATTCATTCTGTCTTTGGTTTCTAGTTCACTTGCTGTATTAGGAACCATCGGCACTCATAGACCGTGAGCACGCCGTTTTATTGGTTCAATTTCTCACCAGTTCACACAATGAATGCTTGTAAGTTTCGTTCAGCTTGATCACACAGGCAGCACTCCACCATCTGGCCTTCGTTTGGTCGATAGTTTGGGACCTTGATAGTTCCCATCGAAGATTCTACCTTCACTTGATCGAATGTTACGGAACGTTTAGATAGCGAGATTTGTAAGGTACCAGGCATCCGAATCATCATCAGGTCGGTATTTTCGGTGATCTCCAGTTACTTCGTTACCTGTTTAAACTACTATGACCGCAAACTACTTGTTGGACGAATAATCTTTGGATGATTAGGCGTCTCATCCACAGATCTGAGAATTCGAGGCGGTGCTCTCATGTTTCAGTCACACTACGTTGATTTACTTGCCCTCTGGTTCTCTCTATTTTCTTGTTACTTCTTGAGAAGTCGCATTTCAAAGTTGAGCACAGTTTCAAACTGTGAAATGTGGATCAATGAGAAGCTCTTCCACTAGCTAAGAGGTAGCGAAGTTCTTTACGCTTCTACTCCGAACCTGTTTTTTTTTCTAGGCTCAAATCCTGAAGGTGTCAATCTTGGATACCAGGTAAGCAGTGCGCTTCGCTTTTAATTCAGCATCCCATGAGCCTTGCGATTGTGCCGCTAGTCTTTTTCAAGTTTTTTCGGTAACTTATAATGTCATGTACAACGCAGCAAGGTATTTATTCAGCTTTATGCAGCTGCTGTTTTGGAGGATACGAAACTTTTTCTTCACTCCAGCAATCAATTATTAAGCCATTTTGGCTTCCTCGCTCATCAAGCGACAAGTTAATCCGGATTACAACTGGCCGATTTTCTTCGTGTACACTCATGTCCAAACACTTGCACCTATTTTTAGCCTGTCTCCGATAGACAGTCGTTTGATTTAACAGGGAAATATAGCGGCAACTTCGGGTAATTCAATAATGAATTAATAATCAGTTTTGGCGCCCCCTCCCCCCGCTAAATTGGCTAATTTCATTTGTGTTGAGCGTGTACACACGAGTCCATGCTTTTTGCATCTATTTCCAAACTGCAGTAGGTATGCAACAGCTTCATACAGTCAGGCAACCGGCTGTTATGATGACTGTCACCAGCAGTTGTTAGTGAATCTCACTTGACTCCATAATTACATATATCTTGTCTGTCATGAGGGTTATAGAATAAAAGTTTCGTCCGGTTTATTCGTGATTCCATTTCGTGATTAGACGCTGCATCATACGAGTTTTGCGTCACTTGCTGGTAAATCGCAAAATAGACTACCATCTATGTAGAATCCTCACACACATACATCAGACATCCCGTGTGCTTCTCCAGCCGCCAACGAATGAGAAGCGAGACTGTATACAGCGAAAGCTGTATGACAGCAAGGTGTTTTGGAACTCAGCACGTTCAAGGTAAGTTTTGTATTACCACTATTATTATTATTAATAATAATAGTATATTTGTGATAACGTTCGTCACTAGTCGGCGCGCTGAACCACCTCCTCGCGGTGCCGGCTGGGTAACCTGGAAGTAATTCTGGGTGAGCTAAGAGTTCAGCAGTTCTAGATGGGGCCAACCACTCTGCTTGATTTCAGTTTACTGGTTACTTTTGACCATGAACAGTCTTGTTTCACCATGCTGTACTAAGTCGCGAGAGGAAGAGTTTTACAGGCCTTTTAAGCATCTGCGGGTCCCACGGTAGAAAAAGCAAGAATTTTTATTCAGTTAGTTTAGTTTAGTAATTTCTGGAGGCACCAAGTTTTATATCTAACTGCTGTTCCCTCTCTAGTACCTGGTACCAGAAAAGAATTCACCGACAAGAAACACAACAGCAAGTGCGTGCGAGTGTAAAAGTCACAACGGACGCGCGATATTTATAGGGGGCTCTCTGACATTGATCCAGGCTGTCTGATAGGCGTTAGTGAACCCCCATCAAAATCGATCCTGCCTCTATGAAAGGCCCGAACGCTGATCACATTCGGTCGTGCTTCTGTGGCGTGCGTGAGGACTCATTGGCTTTTTTCTGAATTGATTGAATGGTTGACTGGCCTGCATGCTTGTCGGCTTTCCTGTTTAGATTCTGGTGGGGCAGTAGGTTTCGGGCGTTTTAAGGTTACTTTCAGGAATCTGACCTTCCTGATGCTTTTACTTTCAGCCGACTATCCCTGGAGAAAAGATTTGTCAGTTTTAAAAGTACCTTGGCTGTGCGGTATCCATGCACGGAGATTTGCTGAAAGAAATGCACAAATGGCGCTTCAATGTATACTCAAGTGATAGGCTCCGTATACCACAAAGATTGACTTGTTCCTTGTTGCCCGTGTTTTCAATTGTGTCCTGAGGCGACTACACCATCCTTGAGGCAGTATAGGGACCACCGTTTATTTGATTACTTCAGCACTGTCTCTGTTCAACAGATTCCCAAATAGCTGCAGACGCCACCTTTGAACGAACTAGGATGGGTGTGGTGCTTTCTGACTCCATCGCTGGAACTTCTAAACAGTGGACTCTCATAAAACACCGAAGAAACCAATGGTAAAAAATCTAGCTTTCTGATAACCTTCAGCCGCACAGTAGCAGGCTTCGCCGGCTTAAATCAGGACCAGAAAATGTTCGGGTTGAAGGGTAGGATATTCGTACGTGAACTATCCTAGTTATTTTCTATAAGGCGATGTTCATTTACGTAAAGTCTTGCTGTGCACTGTTGGTAAACCTTTGAATTTCTTCTTCAGTCCGTTGTATGGGTGAAATGGTGAAACCAAAATAAATGTGGAATTGGCAGCATGCTGGATTACTTCACCCCTTATTTTAAAGGGCCGGGAAAAGGTGCGTCCATGCAGCGTACTAATTTCCAATCCCACGCATGTTGCAAAGTGAATTAGACAATGCAACACACGCTGTGATTCTTCATCACCCAGCGGAACAATGTCATGGACGTATTCGGGGTCAGCTATCCAAGTTTTGGTCGTCACATTATCCAATGAATACCCGTTCAATTGACTAAGTGGCTACAAGGGTGACGAGTATCCTTGAAAATGGGCTTGATTTCTAACTCTGTAGTCTCCTCGCAGTATAGAGGGACACCATTTAGTGTAGTAGGTCCTAATGACGTTTGTCAGGAACACAGTCAGCTGAGAGGATCATCTACAGTAACTGAGAATTAACCGGGTCCTTTCGAAGGTCGTCGAAACACCCTTTGGTAGGCTGCATGGGTTTCACGCTGCAATTATCTTTGAGTTTACACAGTGTCTTCCGGAAAGGAACCACCCTTCACTTGGCCTTATGCATGTATTCTGTGTTCTATTTAAACGTAATCGCAGAGAGGGAGGCATAAATACATATAAGAATGATTCCGCGATGGTTACAACAGACCGTTCTATCCTCTCTTTGAGAATCGATTGCAACCTTCAGTTACTCGAAACTCGTCACCCCAAAGTGATATCAACCCTGTAAGTCGAGAGATTTGTATGAAACCATACAAAAGTTCATAGAGATTTCTGATATAATCCTCCGGATTATCCTAATCTCTCTCTCTCGAGGTTTCGAAAGTCAAACCATACATAGCAGCGTACCCAAAAAAGGCTTTCCAAGAGTGACTACTTCACTGCGGAGTCCACAACAGCTTCTTTACAAGTCATTCCATAGTGTGGAAAGTGTTTCCAGGGATGGTAAAATTTTCTTCTTCTCTGTGGTTTCCTCTTAAGCATGCAAACTATAATACAGGTAGAATGATGAGCATTTGGAAACTACCAGCTGTTTTTATTTTTGGCTTCTACTTATTTGTGTTCTATTTCTATCGCGAGCTCTCCGCATTCCGTTTCTGTCAAATAAGCTGAATGACTCGGGTTTTCAAGCTGGATCACATTTTGTCACACACACACACATCAGATGATTGGAGGATATACATATCAGATCAATAAACTTTTATGAGTATTGAATTTTCGCGTTCACTTTTGTGCTCAATTCATCAGCGCTATCCAATGCGTTAGGATAGTACGTCCCATGGTGTAAACAAATGCTTACGAACTTTACCGACACTCAGCTATCAGGTTTTGTTTAAAAGGGCTTAAATGAACCCAGTAGCAGCGGCAGCAGTTGGTTGTTATCCCGTTATCCGTTCTTGGCTCATTACAACTTTGTTTGAGTGCACCCACTGGACGTAGTCCTCTACTTCACTGCATTCAAGTATAAGGTTAGCGATTAGGCCTGTACGGGGGCTGAATAGGAATCTTGTGTTCCGTACTTTTGATGTATGCCGAATACATAGGTCAGCTATTGTGCTATGAGTGGAGCTCAACGGAGGTGGGGTTTCAGTGGTGTAGTTTTAGAAGGCTTTTTAAAAAGTGGACTTTAGTGCTCGTCTGCAGTATGGTTTCTTTTGTTGGGATATTGCTCCTAAACACGACCGAAAGGAACGTCACTGTAGACACTAAAATATAATAAATAAATCGTTGAGCTGTAACGCCCTTCCGGTGCCTAGCTGCCATGCTACCTAAAGGAAGCAAGAGGGCTGGGATACTGCCAGATCGCCCAAGTCTAGGCAGGGGAAGTAGGGAGGCAGAGGTCGAGTTCTAACCACGGACCTTCCGGCCAGTAAATTCGCGCTCTAGCCAATTGAACCATCTCGCCCCACTGTAGACACTACAATGAAAGGATCTTCATTCTTAGATAAGAATGTATATACGGTGTTCACCTAGACCTTGAAGCGTATACGTTGAAGCGTATACGAAAAAGGGAACCACATTTTAAACCAAAATCCTTTCCTCACGAGAAGAACACAGGCGTATGTTGACAGACTGATTGATCTGTGATTAGCTATTGAACTTGTAGCAATCCTGTCTTTCCAAACCCTATGAAAGAGCTACCAGTCACCACTCATCCTACTCTTACGGAAGTGTTTGGTCCAGGATAAGTGATCTTTTGTCAAATTTCAGTGTAACCAAACAAGCGGGAGAGTAAGATTTGAAAACTTTCACTTCCCGACATCTGCGACCAATCGGTTACATTTGGTGTTGGACTTATTTTCAACCTTCAAATAACTGCTCTACAATGGTCACAGAGTTGTGTATGACCATCCACAGGATTCACTACTTATCCGATTACCAATATGAAGTAGACATCGTACCCTGTTTAGTATCGAGTTGTTCGGGTTCCCTGAAAATCAATGTATATGTTCGCTTTCCGGACAGTTTTCCTGTCATTCCGAGTCGCTCGGAATTCTTGAACGAATTTCAGACTTTGATTAGGGTTACATTCAGGTGTAGCTGATTCGCTCCCCGTCGTGGGATTAACGAAGATTCTGAAACTTCAATCATTTTGGTTAACTTCCATCACACGCACTTTTTATTCATTCCACCCCAGTATCAATCCAACTGCTCACATTCAAGTGAAGGACCACATGGAAGGTGGTCTGTAGGTAAAAAAGCCCTAATATTTTGAGCCAATAGGCAAAAGGTTTATTACGGCCTAGCAGGGAAGTCATGTGGGTTTGACACGATGTGTATTGCGGATGAGTCATTGTGCAACTTTCAATGGAGTAAGTTTTGTACGTTGTCACATTATACAACGCATCTGATGCCCCCAAAATTTCCGTAGAGGGCAGATTGGGGAGTCTTTTGATTTTCGAACGCGTAAGATACTTTGCCTTTCGTTGTGAAACTTGAGAGAAAAATTTCAAAACCACAGGGAACTTGCTCTGCTACAGTGGTATGTCTCTTGGCTGTTTTCGTGGTGTCCAGCAGAACAGCCTCGTTGACCAGGGAGCCTACCTGACCCGCTGGAATGAAGATGATCGTGCTACTCACGAGTAGCATAAAATTAAACTCCAAATCACAACGGTATCCACGTGCAATTCCGAGGTCTGTGACCCCACTGACCTAAGAAGTGAGAACCCACCGTTCCTAGGCCTCGGTCGATTTCATTGAACAAGGCTAGAGGAAAATCGCTTGTTTCTCTGACAGCTCATTTGTAGTTACACACCATTTTTGCATCCCCAAGTAGTATTAGGCAGCTGTATCTTTCCTTTTGACCCGCGGTCTGATTAATCCGTAATGCATTATGCATAGGCTGAACTCCGTTCAGCTGATACAGACTCGTTTCCTATCGCCAGTTACTGGGCTACGGACGCGCATGTAAAACCGTGTGCGTAGTTTCAGTGACTAGCAGGGGCGGGTTGAATCATCCAAGGTAGTTCTGTGTTACACCATGTATAGATGTTCCATCTTATAGCAAACCTATGCGTATATGGCGATAATCTGCATGACACAGTAAAAGCTGTCTCAATCTCATTGTATATGAGACTAGGTTTATTGCAATGGATCTCCTTACATTTATGGTGACTGAGTGTGTTGCAGCACAAGATCACTAGTTATGGTAGCGGTGGCTACCGTAGTTTTGGGTTTCAAATGCGGTGGATTGTCCTGTCCTGCTGAAACAATGGGTTCTGAGTTTAGTACAGAATGTTCCTTCCAGTAGATACGCATGTTCGACTGCCACCAAACAACACAGATTGAAAGAAAGGTTAGGATTTGGGACCTATGCCCTTACAGGAGAACGCTCGAAAGCCGGGAACATGTGATTTTCAAAACCAGGAACTCACAACTTGGAGCTCATCTTTATGCCACCTCCTTCACGGAGTTTCAATACTTGCAGAGAAGAGCACATGGACTGTACCTAGGAGGCTACAAGACACCTATAGGCTTCAAAGTACTAATAACATGTGGCCACGTCTTGCGCTTTCCCTCAAGAACTTTTCACTGACAGTGGCTTGAAGTAGAAAGCGTGTCTTTGGCAGAAAGCGCTTCAGCTTACGTAGTATGCATGCCAACCAGGTTAACGCTGAAGGCGTCACCTAGCGCCGGATGCCCTGCACTTACCCACGGTCCATGTCGGTTTGGACTTGCCGCAGCCACTTTCATATACTGTGAACAGAATAATGTGCCCATTGGTCTGGAGTATTCCAATGTAAATGTGACTAGGGCCGAAATCATGATAAAGGAAACATCATTGGTAACCGATGTTTGACGAAGCTGAATGATAGAGCTAGCTGTTTGACCTAGATGTCTGAGCTCAGTTCGTAGCATTGAGGGCGAACAAAGGAATATAACATGTAGTCCTGCAAAAACGAGTGTGTCTATTCAACGCGCTGTCTAATCACCATCATTATCACCTGGAAGAACCGCGTACTTGTCGTGCAATATTCTTAGCTGCCACAGTTCCGTTCACCGATGGTTTGGGGAGGTGGGGTAGGTAGCTGCGCATTGGAGGCGGGAGCTGATATAATTGTATCTATGACCATCAATGTGTCCTGTCTCTGGGCTCCAGCCATGGAGACGGCAATGACCAGTGCAGCTGAGTTTGCTGGTAAGGGCTTCCATACTTTGCTGACAAGTCATTGTTTGAGCTCCCCCTTTCTCGTTTCTACCTATCATGTGGTTGTACGAAAAGAACCTCCCAAGGAAATCGGTCGACTGTCATACGGAGCACTTTATAAGGTCAGCGCCACCTCTGCAATGTGATCAGTTCATCTATCGCGGTTGAGTTGTTTTTGCGAAAACCATTCGACATACTTCAGCGTTACTGATCCGGTGTACCCATAAGGCTCCAGCAATGTTCCCAATACATCGGTCGTCAAACACTGAAAGCCTTTTGACGTTCTCAGAGTGTAGCGTAATGAACACAACCTTCAACAGCTAAGCTAATGCTACACCGACACTGCAGGTTCTAGCCTTCCCAATTCGGATGAAAATATCATCTTTCACGAGACCACCAGGACTGATACAAATGTCCAGGTAGAGAAATTTGTCTACTAGCTCAATAGGCTCATCCGCAGTCTCACCGCAGGCTCACCCAGTCTTGCAGTAGCACTTTACACTTTGCAGGTGTGAAGCGCGGCCAAGGGAGTTTGTGTACAGCGCCTTAAGGACGAGGGTCAGGAATTTATGGGGGACACATTTGCTTTGCAAACACTTCCATAGTGCCTGACGGCCCTCAAAGTCAAGTCAAGGAACACAACCACTGTTGGTCGCTGAACACAGTGTTCCAGAATCCGTCGGAGGTGAAGCTGTGATCAATGCATCCTCTTGCAGGACGGAACCCAACGTAGTTTTTACGGATCTCTCTCCCCGTGTTCAACCAAACGTCGAAGGATAAGACCAGAGAGCACCGTCGATGACACAGCTACCAGGCTGATGCCACGTCGGTTTCCACACTGCATCTGCGCACCCCTTCAGACGATAGGAATATCTGTCAACATGCCCAATTCTGCAGGCACGTTCTCTTTAATCCGTAAGTTAGCTGGGCAAACATGGACCCTCGACCTTCTTTGAACAGGACTGCACACAAACTGTATGGTCTTGGTGCCTTCTAGCGTTTCAGTACGGATATTTCGTATTTTATTTCTTCTCCCGGCGGGCGATGAAAATAGCTCCCTCCATATTTTGCCATACTTCATGCATGTACTCACTGCCAACGCAGTATTTGTTCACTGCGGAGAGTTGTTGGGCTAGCTCAGATTGATAATTCTGAGCTATGGTAGATCTTCGAAGATAGTTGGTCGGTATCCTTTGTGTTCACTTGTGAAGATCTGAATTGAAGTGAACTCTCAGGCGTGCACACACCATGGCTTAATCAGGAAATAAGTTGTTTGTTCAAGAAAGATCGGCAGTCTTGCACTGTAGCTCTCCATCGGTGGCTGGTGGCCACGTGATCCAACTGGGTCCATAGTTGATTTGCAGTTGATGGCCGCCAGGTTACGCGAAACGAACCTTAATGCTAAAAGTTCGTACTGGCCAAAAAACAGTTCATGATCAGCACACAATTGGAGGGTTTGATCTCCGTTATCTTTGCAACGAGCATCGACCCCGAACTGGCCACCGAAATGTGACTCCAAGTAGCTGATATCACCCGCAAGAACTACACTTTCAGTGCTTCTTGTGTGAGGAATGATAGTCAAATGAACCAACAACGTTTGCATGTGTGGTGGAAAAGGACTGGGGTGCATAGGTGGACAAAAAACTACGCGGGCAAATGACACTTTCCGGTTTAAAACTTAATAAGAACTTATAAATCGCACTCCATAAACATCGTATAGATGCTGAAAGACAGCGCGAAGTTATTCACACAACCACGTCTCCTCGAATGGTGACGAAACATTTGCGGGCCATCGTCGAGCTCAGCGAACATACCAAAGACTACCTGATAACCAGTTAGTGGACTTGACAACTGTTTGGAGGCATATGGTCACCAATCCAAAAGTCCTCACTAGTGCACGACTGGATTACTATTTCCTTTACTGCATGCTATTAAATGGCTTCAATAGCTTACCTCTACCCCTCTTCTGATTGTTCAGCTGAATACACGCCCCTTCGTATTTTCATTGGTCGATTAGCAGTTTCCGTTGCGTTGTAGCTAACATAGACGGTGCGTCACCTTGGCAACTGTATAAACACCACCAGGGTTTACCAAATTGTGCACTGGTGATGTCTCCTAAATTGGTGATGAACTCTTTACATGTAACAGACAGAATCGACAAACAAGCTTTTCTCATTCAAGCTACGAATAGTTTGGCAGACTGCAAATCCCTCGGAAACGCTCTTATTCCAGCCGGAGAATATGCATTCATTTCTATTCCTTATAATATTACCGAACGGCTTACATAGAGCAACATTCCCCTTCGAAGAAGAACCTCTATTATTGACAAGACCTGCGTTCAAAATGAGGAGAGTTGGTTATGATACTGAGTCCGGAGTGACATCATGTTGTCTCGTGCCGGAATTCTGATCCTGGTGTTGTGCCACGTTTCTTTTCCATCTGACTGTATTCTGGTTTAAGAAACCCGAAACCTTGAAACATCTTTCGACTAGGATCTATTGAGTATCGATCGGAGGAGCAATGTGATTAGGAAAAAAGGTCGTGCGTCAGTTCTGCCTTCCAGGCTACTTGTTAGTTTGGTAAGCTAGCTCAGTGACTAAGGTGCGAATTTACAGACCGGAAGGTCCGTGATTCGAACCCAACGTCTGCACTTCGACTGCTAATGTCGGCGGTATCCCAGCCTTCGTGCTTCCTTCAGCAGACAGGTGCCGAAAGGGTGTTACAGCAGAATAATCATTGTTATTTATTATTATGCTGGTGGTAAACGGGACAGTGCTTGCCGCGTACTTTTCACCACAAACTGATAACCGAACTGTTGTAACCAGCTACTCACACAATCACCAGTAGCATGTCTAGAATTTGTAAACGCAAGTATGCCAGCTTCAGTTTGGTAGGACGTGCTTTTCACAGCTCTGCTGTCGACGAAATACAGAACGCTGTGTTTCTACAACAAGCCGGTGGCTGTCAAAAGCTAATCACCGTACCAGTTTGACTCCTAGAACACCAAATACCTATCTTACAAACAATCATACAGTGTGGCTAGTCAGTGCACAACCTGCACTCAGTGGATGAACACCGACTGACAAACAAAACATGACCTTGCAAGAAGTTATATCGATCAAACGACAGTGCCTGAAGCTGAAAGCCTATTCTGTCACATAATGGTCTGGATTCTGACCTACAAAAGTAATAATTCGGAACCGCATTTAAAAGAAATCGAAACAAATTGGATGGTTTTGTGAGGTGAGACCTCAGACAATTTGTCTGAGGTCATCTGTTGCAAGTGCGCGTTCGGTTTTGGTGGCTGTCAGTCACATGTTAGAAGTGAAATCGTGTCATGTGCTTACCACCTATAGCCAGTGCCGAGAGTTATTGACCTAGATTAGCCAGAAAACAAAGCTAATGACTTTCAGAAAAGTTTGGTGACAATCGGTAGATATATTGCAACGTTTGTAACGTTTCGCTTTTAACCCAGAAGCCTCGTCAGGCCAAGTGACCAGGTTCTGAGGTTGATCGAGAATTAAGGCGGAAGGAGGACCAATCAGCTAAGTCAAGCTAGATCTCTGTTGGGTGTCAACCGAGGGATTTTTAGTTTGTTACGGTGGGTGAACAAGTGTTGGATCGATGGGGGTTTGGGTCCAGCCTAGGGTCTAGTTCTTCTGGTTCGGTTCAATTGATGATCCCTCTTGAACGTCCTTTGAACCTTCTGTCCGTCTGTGTGGATCAGCCAGTGCTAAGATAGTTGCATAAGAGAGATGCTGTGACCTTTGGTCGGGTTGGGATTTCCACCCTCACCCCAGTTTTTGCTAATGATTCTACGTGTATTGATAACCACACAGTCACGTGACAACTCGGCTTATCTAAGACCGCTTTCCATACGCCCGCCAGTTCCACACCCTCGATTCTATTCACGCTGCGATGCTTAGTAATGTCCATCGTCTCGGTTATCAGCCGCTGTGGTGGGAATCGCAGTCCCCCTCTTAAAACTTCAACGCTCTCCAGATCTATTCCATGTCCTGTATCTAGCGCATGTGCTGCCATCGCGAGGTCTTTGGCCAGCATTGGGAATTCTTCCGCATTCCTTGGTGGTTTGTTTATCCTCCTTTTATGCTCACTAATTCCCTGGCATTTTGTCCTATGTAAACCTTAGTGCAATCGTTGCAGTTAATTTTATACACGCACTCCCTAGTACTTTGAAGCGGTAAAGGATCTTCCACTTGCACCGAAACTGAGTGTAGCGTCTTTCCCTTCTGGAAAGCTACTGGAATGCTGGCTAAGTTCAACAGTCTTCGAATAACCTCCGATGTTCCTGCTTTATGTGGAATGACTGTTGTGCTAATCCATTCCTTACTGGGTCTAAATACTGGAGCCAATATCTTTCTCAGTTGACGCTTTATAAAACTCTTGAAGTCTGTTGGAAATCTCGATTTGAGTTGCCGTTCGGTCGATCTCTTCTGTGCACAGCGCTCTGACGCGACGAAACACCGAAGATGGCGTACACGGGTTTTGGGTAGCTTAAGACGGTTCCTGTGTCTGTTAGGTTCTGGTAGATAATAGTTCTTAATTTGCCGCCAATCTTATGTGTTATACAGTCCAGAAAGGGTAATGTGCCCGAGGTGGACTCTGTTTCCATGCTAAACTTGATGTGTGAGTTTAAACAATTGGGGTAATCGTGGAAGCTCGGTCAACTGTGACCACACGAAACAAGGCCATTATCTCGTACATTCAGCTTGGAGCATTCGAGTTTTCAATGCATCTCCTTCAGGGTGGCCGATGGCTGAATTTATACCGCATGGGCTGTAGCCCTGAGACATCATCATGAATGCTGAAGGGGAGTTAAACACTACCAGGCTCACTACAAGTCGAGTCAGAAATCGGTATACTTCAGAGTAAGTAATTTCCTTCAATGTCAGTCTACACGTCCAATCGACAATCCAGAATTTTTTCCACACTTTCCACCTCTGTGCTATTGAATGGCCTCTTTGGTTGTTGTTGATTCTCCCTGTGATTCAACGGTGAACAAGGGTAACTTTCTTTGTTTTCTGACTACTCATGAGTAAGATGACTTAGGCCTGTTTATTATGACCCCGTTTTGTTTCCTTGTTGTTCTTTTTCCCCCTGTCTCGTCCCTACCCAAGGTCCGCTAATTCCTCAGTGACTGATGTCAATACTTATTTTGCCCGTCCGTCATTGCTTGCAAGTTCGTCTGGATTGCACCTATTTTCGAGCGTCCACTCCGACGGAAAGGTGAACCTACCGTTTATCGAACCCAGAGCCTCCGGACAGTAGGCGAACGCGCCACCAACTACACCACCTCGACGATTATTTTTATTGCTTATGTACTGCATGTGCCAGATAGCCGTTGCCAAGATTTGCTCTAAACGGACGAAACCGCGCGCTCTGACCTGTCACGCGACACGAGCGGCTGCGTCGACGCCGACCGAAAGACAGTCCCTCACATCCCGAACGTACTGACTCCTGCGCCGTTACGGCCAACTCACACTGTCAGACTGTCCCTATATGTATGTTAGTACATCGCTTGGTACTTACTTGCTGTTACCTTTAGAAATCCCTGCTGCGTCAGTGACTACTTCCCGCTCCTGCTGATTGCGTCATTGTTGATTGTACGTTTGCTTAATTCATGATGCTTACTAATCCGTTTGTCTGTAGAACCAATTCCTGTCAGTCCTCAATATATCATCTGCTGCCCCACGTCTGTCTGCTCCCATTGACTACTGGCTACGAACTGCGTATAATCAAATAGTCGCAATGGTCCTGTGAGATCCACAACCGTCCGGATCTTACAGTTGTACACAGATGTTGTCATCATGTTCGATAAGCTACCGAACAGGTTTATAATCACCTGGGTCCAGAACAGCTTGGAAATCAGGTGTCCCAGAGGGAAGCGACAATTTTTTCTAGGGCATTACAGGTAAGGGCGTTGTTCTGGACTTGATTCGTTCGCTTGATTTTCAGAGAACAGCGGAAAGAGAGATGATTTTTCAGCTTCCTGGTGTAGGAGCCAGTAGTGCTGTCTCTGTCTGGGCTTACCACATGGTTATCTGCAGCGGAAGTAGAATCTCATATTAAACAAGATCCTGTATCTTGCGTTCGGTTATTGTGAATTCCGCATACCAAACCACTAACAAACCAAATTATCTGCACCGTTTCGCGTGCACTTTCCGTTCAACCTGAACATCACTTTCTTCTATTCGTGATTGTAGAACGACATTTTGCTGAACTCATTCTGTACTTTAGGTACATTCTTTCGAGCCAAGAATAATTTCTCACGTCGTTTCCAAGATCTCGAATCTCTGTCAACACGTCTGGCGCGGCTGACTGAAGAATGCTAACAACTGGGTCTGAGCTGTACTCGTGGTGATTGTTATCTACCTACTGGCGATTTCAGTTAACTCACACTCCTTTGTAGATTTTCTCGAAGACCTCACTTTTTCCATACATCAGGCAAACATATGCCTGTGGTGTAGCTGCCGCCTGTGGTGGAGGGTGACTTATTTGCGTGACAGAAATCAAGAAGTCAACAGAATAATCAAAGACGCGACAGATAAACCACTTTTGGAAACCCAAACAGGATGGAAGATGAGCAGCGAAAAGGCTGCTTCATTCAGTTACTAATGATTGGTACGCAGGGTAGATACTTTGGGCCTGAACAAAATGTGTCACCATTCTTTCGCTCTTCAGCCAAATAGTTTATGCTGTCAACTGCTCAGAGGAGCGCCGATGTGAAGTGACAAGTTTTCTTTTCTGAATGGAGGGTTCCTGAAAACGAAACGGTTGTGTTGCTTCTGGACTTTTAAGCGCTTGTATGCTTTGCTTCACGGGATAAAGTCCGAAAACTTGCACTACTTACAAAATACCGCCGGAAGTAGAGTCGAACACAGAGAATCAGGTTTGGTCATTCTTATCACTACCAGACTTTGGCGCTTGCATTGAAGGCGACCAGTTTCCCCTATAAATCGGATCCATTAGCCCGGCTTGAGTACCGCGCCAATCGTGATATGTAGAAGACGGTGACCCGGATTAGCCAATTTGAAAAATCTTGAGGACGAGTATGAATCAGTTTCGCATTAGGAGGAACAAGTTCAAAAAGTTGCCAGACGGGGCAGACGATCACGGAGGAAGGAAAGACTTCGCTTGATGTGTTGAATAGAGAAGATAAACATAGAAACGAACCGCAGAAATAGAGAACAAATGAATGATGAATCGAATCAGCTGAGTTTGACGGCTACCGGTGAGAAAGCATGCACTGGAAGGAGAGAAAATGATAACGCTCGCCGGGTATCAAACAATACCTACTGTCCGTGTTAACTGAGTATTTGGGAAGACGGTAAAGAACCGGAAGAAAATGGTCCGCATTATGGATAGGTAAGAAAAGTTTGTAGACAATGTATACAAATATATGAAAGACGAATAAGAATCACCCCTGAATTTAGGCCAACGAGAGGAAATGAGGAAAAACCGAAACAATCCGCTGATATCAATGCAGTGGATGGAAGTTCTCTCCAAGGGACTCAGGGAGTGATGGGATGGTGGTTTGGGTGAAATGTTTCGCTTTGGCAATAATGGGGTCGGTGGAGCATCGCTCACACAGCCAAGCTGTCCTCAGAAGCGGTGACCACAGACCTGGAATGTTCCGAGGCCTGGATACAATGCAGCGGGAACAGACACTCGTCCCACATCGATGGCAGTGAGCCTGACGGCAAGTAATGGAGGGACAAAAGTGAGATGATGATTACTACTCACTCATCTACAGAGTATTGTGTAGCCAGATGAGCGTTATAATCGGGATGAAACACACTCTAAAAGTACCATGGAATATCGATCTATTACACGAAATAAACAACACGCCTTCCGACTAACATGAACCACTTGTCAAAGGGATCCGTAACTGATGCAAAACGTAAACGTTTTGCCGGACAACTTTTCTTGTGTAGCAGCTGTCAGTAAACAAAGTGAAATGTATGATGCAAATACACTATACCTGGTAGACTGGCTTAGAAAGGGCTTGGTTTAGAGAGCTTTATAAGGAATGTACAAAAGGTTAGCGAAAACTAGGTGCTACTAATATCGACAAGCTCGACATCTTGGAAAGCTGCTCAGACCGACGTTAATAAACACCAGGTGTTCGATCGTCGTACACACGTACGGAACACACTGCAACCATTCAGTTTGGTTTCTCAGCCTAAAGGTTCACCTCCCAGGTCTGTTCAAAACTCCACAACCTCTATACTAAAAGGATTTTGGTTCGTCAGATTATTAGCGGGAGTAAGACCAAGATAACAAAAGTCCACGCACTCCATTGATCCGGAGAAGGTCGGGGAATTTACAAGGCGACTGTTGGATGGCTACTTCAAGATATGGCTCAAGTACGTCTGTATGTGACCGTGTAAATATGAGTATAAGAGTAAAATGATTGATGAGAAACCGAAACGAATTCCACTGACCATGCTATCTACGAGAACCAGCAAGGTACCACAACTGGTACAAGGAATATCTCTTCGTAGTAAGTTTGTCCAATCAACGCTCACTGAGTTCAACTCAGCTTGGATCTGTTGAATGGATGGAACGGGAATAGAGGCCAGATCATCTTCAGGCTCATCGGTGTGTTCTTTGTTGTCAACTGCGACTGGAATGAGAGGTGAGAAAGACGTCTTTGGGGAATAAGCGATACGTTCCAAACCAACCGTGAAACAGTCCTATTCACGATGAATGCAATACAGCGTACCAGTTTATGGGAATAGGGAAAACTCGACCAATCGTCCATGCATACAATACAATAATGAACCGTTGGAAATGCAGTGGGATAAAACCGGAGAGGGGGACATATTGTGAGGCAGTCGGACCGAAATTAAACTGGAGTGTCCTGAGGTCTGTATTGAGGTCTACGACACACGTCCATGAACCTGATCTGGTGAACTGCGAGAGAGCAGACTAAACGACTGACGGTTATAACCAAGTCTAGTGCTTGAAGTTATTACTGTCAACAAACTGGTAGACTGTCACATGATTGTTGATAATGCATGACTCCACTGTTCGTCCAATCGGAAAATAAAAGTCCGTAATAATTCGTATCAAAAGAATTAGACCAACACGCCTACAAGAAACGGGACTTCGGGAATGTCCAATGTCATATCACAGTAAAGTGCAGAACAGACGAAAAAAAACAAAATCCCGCCAGACCGACTGATATCCAAAGACAATCGTGAAAATGAAAACTCACCGGTACCGTTGTTTGCCGCATCGTCACTGGAATGGTCTGGTTGTCCGAGGCACGGCGCTTGCAACACATCGAAGTTCTGTAAAAACGCAAATATTGTATTTACCAGCTTAAATCTGGTTACCACGAGGGCGCAACTAAACGGAGGTAATGGGTCTGTGTCAAAGAAGTCAGAACTTCGGAATGTCAGCTAACAAGGGCATATTAGCGCACAGCGCCTCTGACCGACACACGCTGACGGTCAATGTGATGATCAACACAAAGAGGTGACACATTTGACTGAGTGAATACAAACAGTCGTGATGTAAATACACCACGGTGGCCATTGCCATGATGCATGAAGGGACACTGCTAGCCTACACACGCAAAAGTGCCTATCAGTTCCCTGCACCAATGGGCCATTCAAGGAACCTAGAGGTTGCCAGTTCGGGCATTTAGGATTTCAACTTTTTCCGATGATGCACTTTCAATGACGGCCTTTTCCTCCCCCCTGTTATCCAGGTCCAAGGTCACGTGAGAGCACAGGGGTACATTCAGATACTGAGATGACGAACCGCAATCTGCCTAGCCATGATCGTTTATTTTTATAACGGTTTGCAATTTTCGAAGCTCTGGACGTCTGCGATTGAAAATCCAACACGTTTGGCTATATGCAACACAGGTAAAAGCATGAGCGTGAAATGGCTTCACTTCATTACAGCATCGTGAATCAACTAATCGCAGGATAGCCGATATTGCAAGTGGATTAGTGCGTTTGAACTTGATCACAACTATATGGAAGAGGAGCTTGATTGGCTTGGTTGGTGTTGACGGGAACTTCCTATCGATCATCCTCCGGATACCTACTCACTCGAAGAGGAGGAGAAGGCGCAAGTATTCTTGGATGAACTGACCAAAGTCATGCTGTCGTTGATGATGATGATGACTACTCACCGCTGACCGCGATACAGAGATACAACGATCCACACGGTTTAGACTCCCCATAAAGAAGACCGTCAGACTTACCAAATCATTCTCCTCTCCGCTAGTCAAGTCTGGAGGAGGCGATAAAGTATAGTCATCCGGAGACCGTCCAAGGAGTCGGCAAAGTTGATGTATCCTCGCTTCTAGAAGACGTCGATGGGATGTGAGAGTGTGTTTGCCGCGTATGAAGTCTGACATTGTTTCCACGTACAGGCGATCCGGTTTGGGCAAACGCCACTCCCAACGAAGAAATAACCCATGCCAAAGACTGGAGGGAAGCAAAGGAAATATAATATTCATCGTGTAGAATCGTGAAATCAGATTGAAGATACATTGTGTTCACGGAGCCAGCATTTGTGGTTCGAAAACAATCAACTTCGGCTCATGCTAACGACACGAAAAGGTATACCAAAATGAGTACCCGGCCAATGAGCTGCAGAGTCTGCTGAAGCAAGTGATTAAACCTGTCTTTATGGTGCTAGAAAGCTAGTTAGTGATAGAAATTGATGTCGAAAACTTTACGTTACTCCAAAAAGACAAAGGCGTTAGTCTTCGGCAGTTTCATCGCCTACGTGAGCCTGGGGTGACCCCAGAATTTGCTAAGTGTATTGCACATTGTGTATTGTATTGGGCGAGATGGCTCAGTGGTTAGAGCGCGAATTTACTGACCTGAAGGCCCATGGTTCAAACCCGACCTCTGTCTGTCGGCTTCGCCTGTCTATGCTTGGGCAACCTGGTAGTATCCCAGCCCTCGTGCTTCCTTCTGGCGGCATGGCAGTTAGGCAATGGAAGTGTGCCACAGCTGAACGAACGACTGTATGGTTATGGTGTATCAAGTGAAGACCCAGACTGTTATTTCTTAATCAAACAAGGCATCAAATCATATGCTCTAACGAAATACTCTTGCCTTGGTATTATAGGGTCCTGTGGGAGAACTATTCATTCCCATGATTGCAGCTATCCAGAGAGTAGTAGTATGTTGACAGTTTTATAGGGTTTTGTTGGAACTAAAAGCCACTGATATACCCAGCGCCGTTTTTTACACGTGCTCAAGTATGGTTTTGCAGGGTACCATCGTAACGCCCTTACGGTGCCTATCTCCGATAACACCCGAGGGAAGCACGAGGGCTGAGATACTGTCAGGTCTAGACAGAAACAGTCAAGACGCAGAGTTTGGCTCCAAATCACGGATCTTTCAGTCAGTAAATTCGCGGCTTAACAACTGGGCCATTTCGAGCTTATGACACTAACAACAATATGAGGTCGTTGAACACACATGGTACCGCACCTATCATACAGTGCCCATTATCAGTTTACTCTATCCCACTTACCCGATTTGGCTTGCTCGCTGAGGCAGCTGTCGTACGCAAACAGGGTCCCGTACGAAAAAGAAAACTAGATTTCGAGCAGGGTTATCAAGCCATTCGCTGTGCGAACTGCAGTACAACACAGTAGCTAGGAGGTCAGTACGTAGAATTCTGATACAAGCACGTAAACAGGCCCTAGTAGATGGGTTCATTACGCAAAGTGAGCAATTGCATAGGTGGCTGTATGGGGTAGATGCAAGTCACAGCAAACCACACTCGACCAGGTATAAAAACACATAAGAGTCTGCTGTCTGTGCGCGAAGGGGAGTAGTTCTCGATGTCGGATTGCACAAATCATCGCTGACGGAGAAAGTTGTTGTGGAGCAACTATAGAAGGAGGTTTTGTCCTGCGAGTGACACTAATCTACGCTGAGAAGCCGAGTAACACTGTACAGCTGTTTCATCCAGATTAGGAATTATCAGCAGTGCGAATCTCACGAAATCCCAGGAAGTCTGGAATTCGCGACCTCCCTGCTAGTGGTTGGGATACTTAGCCGTTCGGCCGATGATTACAAATAAGAATGAAACAGCTGTACAGTACCCCTCCGTTTTTCAGCATAGATTATCTTCACTTACAGGGGAAAAACTTCATCGAAATTTCCAAAACTCCCCAAACTATCAACAATCTAGAAGTGAGTATTTTTAAGGGATCTCTCATGGAACAATCCGTATAGTGTCACACTGAAATCAAAACAAGTTACCGTGTGCTTGCATGCGCAAGCAAGTACTGGTCTTGGCTGACGTATGCGGCCGAACAACGTAACATGTATTTCCCGGGTTACTCTGGGTTCGTTGTATGAACCTTATATATGGATGGGTAGACACATCAGCTGGCCAGATTGTGCACATCAAGCAATGAGCACACGGCTCCCCACCCATGTTACAACAGTACTACTATACTATCGACAAGGATCAGCTGAGGAATGAGAGTATCAATTGACCTGACAAACGCTACACACGGGATTAACAACACACTAACCAGACTTACCGGAACAGCTGAGGGGCAAGAACGAACGATGGGAGCATGTCCACGGCATGGCGGTGGCTGTTATTTGTCTCTCCGGTGCAAGTCAATTCGATCCCGGTCGGGATCCAACCGTCATTCGCATTATTGGCCAATGCGCAGTTACCAGTACCTAGAGAACTCCGACGGGTATAGTGTTCCGAATGGGCATAATACGGGTTCATGAATTCCCCTCGCTTTTGTGAGATCAGCGGCCATATAGAATAGGTAGTTACGGGTATCCTGAGAACGAATATAAAGAAAACGTGCAAACATGAACTTAGTCTAGTGGATCCAATTTCGACGTCAAACAATTCATAACGAGGTAACTGGGAAACTTGGTTGTACAGTAGTTACTTCAGTAGTGAGAAACATTCAGTACTATTAGCTGCGGTGGCTTTGCCATGTGCTACACATGCGAAAACATCGTCTGCCGAGACGACTGTTGCTCTCTATGTTTCGTTCAGAATGGCGCAAATCTCGAGGTGGACAATTTATAACTTCGCAGTGCATGTGAAAGATATTAAGAAGAGTTTGGTGTATAGTTGGTGCGTTCCACCTTTCAGGATGGGATCTCCGTAACCCTTCGTGCGCTTGGCTGGAGACATTGCAGGAGATGGCGGCTAATCGATGTCAATAGCATTCATGTTATCGGTTCTTTCCACATTGTTTGATTGATCGGAGATGTAGGCATCTCAGAATGCTTGCGACAGGCTGATACCAGGTCCCTCCCTCACCTACTCTTTTCTTTTCTTAACACTCTAAGGCTTTAAATGTAATTAGATGAACTCTGTGTTTGTAGAGCAGTGGAGCACCACTGTCCACAATGATGTTACTTTCTCTGATCATGACACTTCCCGACAAAAAACGAAGTTCCAGCAAAGTCATCATCATCATCATCGACAGCATGACATCAGTGTTCAACACCGATGCTTCACTGCTTCACTTCCAGCAAAGTAGCACCTAAGTATTTCGTTGCCTAAGTGAGGTATTCAAGGAGGAAGTACCTCTTAACATGATGGTCTTCCTGAAGAGGCCAGCATGAGAAAAATATAATTTTGGGACTTAAAGCGAAAAACCCCATGTGCCCTAGGGTGCAAACCATCGGGGACGGGTTCCATTGTCGTGCTGGAGAAATGCTATATCGTGTTGGACTTCTGTTGCTGGTGGCGAGCTGGTGTTGACGTTCCATTCAGGTTCGTAAGATGTTCAGCCTATCGCCTAAAGTGAAGATGCCACAAATGACTTTTTTCCATATCCTTCGCAAACTGTTCTACTGACACCAGCCTTCTCTTGAAATGTGAAATAAAGCTTAACATATATCGATTTAGAATTCGCAACTACGTTAGCTAGAGCTATAAAACATGAGGACTTGTCTTACCCCCTAGAAAAACCGTCTTGCAGACGTGTGTCCCTTAAAACATTTGGGTTTCCCCAAAAAATTTATGAGTAGTCAAATTCCTAAGGAAACCACTCCCCGGGAAACAAAATCAGGAACACTATGAAGAGTTGGGCTTAGCCCCTAGATAAGTGCTAAAATCCTTGGAGATGTGGACAGGCAGACTTGCTGTGGACTCTATTGAGAGTTAGTGTAGTGAGTTTTCCCGATATTGAATAGTTATGTGACTCCAAGTAATCATACCCCACGAACTACCACGACAGCCTTGTAAAATGGGCACGAAACCCGGAATTTTCGTGACATTTAGTCCATCACCCTATTTCCATGATAGCCCGATATGCACCATCGCAAGGGATTCCTGGAACCGGGTAGGTCACCCGTGAAAATGAGAACAGCCAGTTGCCCAGAGGATGGAATTGATCTCTGTCAAGCAAAGAAAACAAAATCTAGTTTCATAAAGGGAACTACTCACAAGGTTGCTGAAAAATCTTCGACATCCCAAGACCAGTTTCGTCCTTCTTGGAGCTCATCAGGTAGGCGCAGTCCGCGAGTTTCCGTCAACCTTATTATGTTCTAATTGCACCCAAATTGCACTGATTTCGGCAAGCACGCTCATTTGAAAATCAATTTGCTTTTGACGAGACTCAACTGAATCTCTCGTTTATGATGTCCTTCAACTGAATGTGTTGCACAAAGGCACAAAGGAAACTACTCGCAAGGCTGCTGGAAACTCTTCGATAGCCCACGACCAGTTTCGCCCATCTTGAGACTCCCCGAGTTACCGTCAACCTTTATGAAAATGTACTGCGACATCTCGAATATCGTGCCAATTCAAACATGAGGCGGCCTGTGTGCATCACATTCAGTTGAAGAATATCATAAAAGAGAGATTCAGTTGAGTCCCTCGTGAAAAACAAATCAATTCGCAAATGAATGTATTTGTCGAAGACAAACTCTAATTCTTCAGATACTGATGAGATTTTCACGTTCCAAATAGGCATTTCGTTCCGCAAGCGAAGTCAACCCATTCCGAAAATCCGAGAAGCATCATAACGCCAGTTCACTTCCGTCCAACAGTAGCCACCTCATGGTCCTCCAGAAATTTTCGAACCCGCGGACAACCTGATGGAATTTTCGACACTAACACACTGAGCAATGTGACTGAGTAACTTGGGCAGGATAGAACGCCACTCAGCTTAGGTCACGCAGTTTATACGATGAAATCCCATGCTGGCTGACCTTACGGGCGAAAGCATCTCACAGACAGGTCCACGCAACTTTTAGGTTGTCTCTCTTTGAGTCCATTACTTGAATTCCGTAGCATAAATGACGTGCTTGGGTCCCACGACCTGAATGGGCCTGAGCTGTACATCTAATTGTTCATATACCAGACTGTACGAAATGATGAAAGGGTCCCAACTCCGTCTAGCTTGCTCATTCGAAGACCGATTGGCACAACCCGTAGAAAAAGTATAACATCAAGAACGACAAATGACCTGAAACAAAACATATCACTAACTTGAGATCACAACGTTCCTTCTCACTACATCCGACAAAAGTACCAAAATCGGCTGCATAGGACTCGTCGTGCAACAGACATAGTACATCTGAGTTGTACTCGAATTTGGTGGGACACAGTTCACACAAGTGGCGAACACAATCCAAGAATAGTGTGAAAATGGGCGACGCTTCGCGAGGATCTGAAGTAGTGGTGAGAGCATTTCTGTGGGAGAATTTGTGTCCGAACGCCAACCACTCTTTCTTGATCAAGGCCTAATGTGAAATATAGACAGAAAGAAACACTGATAATCGATTATCAGAGACTAAAACAATGCTTCTTTCTGAATCATTATACTTTGGAATACAATTGAGGGGATAGTTACGAGTAGAATGGAATGGAAAACCAGTTGTTCGAAATCATATGAAAATTAAGACGACTATATTATATTTTGTAGGGTGTCGGCCTACGAGACATGTAGACGTTAGCACTGCAAACTAGAATACGCTCCAGATTACCAACAAGTAGAAAACAACTCACAGTTTTCCATAGGGTGTCTCAAAAAACCTCTGGGATGACCAGAGAGGAATACTACTGTCTGGAATTAAGGCTAGGGGTGTGAAGTGAAGGTGATCTGAGGGGTATGAGATCCGAAGTGTGGCAAGCAAACTCCGGCGAACATCTTAACCCAACTGCATGGTGACCATTGTTAGATTCTTGTCAGAAAACCAAGATTTCTTTTGAGCTTTCTCATGAACCGGAACGGTTGAATACGAAGAAGTTTAGTTCACGTATACCAGCGATAAGGCGATGACGGACTGAAATCAGCGGTTTGTTTGCGATAAGTCCAAGAGTGGTTGGAAGTCAACACGTTAACTGAACAAGTCTACGAGTATCGTCTTCAAAAATACCACTTGAAGGGTCGCTTCAGTAAGGGCCTCATAGTTCACAGAAGCCTCAGAGGAACGGAGAAATGGTGTGTTTTCTTATAAGCGCTTCTTCTGGAGACAGAACAACCGTAGATGGCAGTCTGCACTCATCTGGACAAAAGGGTTTTTCTGTTGGTAGATTGCAGATGTGGTCAGTTCCTCAAGAGTACAGCCAATATATACTTTTCGCCCTCATTAGGATTCAACAGATTGCCTCAATCATCTATAGCTGGCTGCGAGAATCAGGCCACCTATTTTCTTTCGCATTCAGCATTCACATGGTGATTGAAGGTATGGCCATATTTTAACTAAGGTTTCCTCGACTGGTTCTGGTTGACGAACTTGGATTAGACTTGGATCAGCCAAACAACGACAACACCAACAACAACAAGCAGAACATCGGCTTTCCGTGAAACGAAAACGTGAACACGGAACTGCAACTAGGTGGAGAAAAACCTACCTCCAGACCCGCAATGGTTCGGTAGTAAGGATCGAGGATGATTTGGGCCAGAGCGCAGACCTGCGCAGTACGATCCCAACCATCCGAGCAGTGCACCAGCACGGAACTTCCCTCGTTCAACCGTGCAGCAACAAAGAATGCCGCCTCAAGAATCGCACGTAGGTGACGAAACCAACCGGCTTTATCCAGGCCTGAGATGTAAGCATCCACACTCAGGGCCGGCTCTTGAATGACTGGAGATAAGGGAGTGAAGACCGAATAAGGAAGTTGTGATGGATTCCATTACTTTAGGGTGTATGTTCCAAAAGCGTGGGGGCAGGTAAAGTGATTAGTAACTGTATGCATTGGTAGTACCTAAAAAAAATGAACATCATCGACACTGACGGGTCATGATTGAACACTGACATTTAGGGAAAGATACATGTTGGATTAGAGATAAAGTAAGAGACTAAAGATTTGGTGCAAAATGCTTTGAGTCTCCATTAAAAACAATCAAGGACAAGGTGCTCACAGCTTCAAACACCACGGAGATAGATTTGATGAGGATAGTATCAGACACCACGAGCAGAACTGGTCCGGTTTCCTTACGGATCTCATCAAACACAAAGCCCAGCACACTGAGAAACAAAGTTTGTAAAACAGTCGGGCTAGGACGTGACAGCATGCTCGCCACTGATAGTGAATTAACGGCCATGAGCGAAAAAAATCACATGAGATCGTGGCAGGTGAGTTCCAATATGATTGGTTAACCTATGGCATCGATAGGTCACCAGAGTTTCTCGGTATGAGCTGTTTCCTGAAAATCTTCGCAAGCTAGTACCACCAGTGTATAATGCCGCTCTTGTAACATCTCCTGTGTGAAAGCAATGACTTCCGAAAGCCAAATCTGCCAAAAGATGTATAAGCACTCGAAAATGGTGGTTGGTCACACATTTATGGTGACCATATCTCCGGTTTTTGATAAGATGGTCGTTGCTGTTGTTGCTGAGCTTGGAAATTAGGTTGCACGCGTCATCGATGGGACCACATCAACCGCTAAATGACGGTGCCTTTCCTCATTGGGGAGGGAACGTCTGCCAGGTAGCTGCCCCAGACTCGGCGAACGGGTTAATAGTCATCTACCTGAACAACAGTCAGTAAACTCATTCGAGCTACCAATAAATCGATGCGATGCCATTATTGTTTACGGTCCATTAGCTTCTCCTTTGGTTCAAATCAAGCTTCGAGATTGGAAATACTAGTATGTAAGCCCCACGGAGAGTTCGCTGCATGGCCTGGAACATACCCGTTTGGTTTGACTTACATTCTCGCTTCTCCCTTCCAAGAGAAAACTATATCGAAAATTAATAATTACAACCAGACGAACGGTAAGTGTGAGCAATGCGGCCTCTTCCAAGTGCTCAACTCCTGAGGTAAGTAGACATGAAGGTCCACGACGCTATAACGGAGGACAATGTGCCTGTGTGAATTGATTTTAGGAAGACTTCGATGGTACAAGTAGTCGGGTAAGAAGGAAGGAGTCGAGATTTACTCCTTCTGAACATGAGGCAGGGATCCACAGACAGCACCCCACAGATGGTTAACGTACATTCTTTAGCTAGCAGTTCACAAAGGGCAATGATTGCATACGTCGGGGTAGACGCCTCAAAGGGCGTATTATGAAAGCAAACGCCTCAAACCTATTTGTTGCATCCTTTTAACCCGTGAACAGTGGTGCATTCACCACAGCTTGCTAAGGTTTATGGTTGCTTTAAATGGTAACCTTTGGCGAATTCCGCAATTTCACTAGGAACCATCCAATTATCCGGGACCAGTGCAGTTGAGCATACTTCTGTGTGAACAGCATAAAACCAAAAAGCCTAATCAGTAGTAGTCATAACAGAGGTAATGGAAAGGAGATCAGAAAAAAGTGATGTGATGGAACTTGCGGGGAAACCTTGAGAACCAGCGACAAAGGATATTGTGGCACTGGCCCGTTACCTTTCAATAATTTCTCCAATGAACCTCGAACAACATGAATATTTTCGATATCAAAAAACTGAATGACGATATTTCGGTACACCGTGACATCTTCATAGCCTTTTCCTTGTGCACGGTTGGTTAGAGCGTTCAATGCCGGTCGAGCGTCTACCACGTACAGAGGCGATTGGTTGGGGTTAGCTAGGCGAATGGCTTCCAGCAACAGCTGATCATCGATGCACTTTGAAGCGAAACCCGCAAGAGGTTGACTAGAACGACACAGAGCGGACTAAAAGAGGAACAGAGGTTGAATGCATTGACGGTGAGATGGAGTATAAAGTAAAGGACAACAGTTGGGGTTACGATCAAAGCCCTGCAGGCCAACTGTCAACATCATTGTCAGCTGTAAGAACCACGTACTCGTCGTACACTGGTTATAGCTGCCGCAGTTTCGTTCACCGATGATAAAAACTGAGGAAGTTTTCTTTAAACTAGAATAGCTCTTAATGAGCCTATGGTTTGCGAGGCCCAGCATGAATAGTGGTGACTTACCTGACCATTGGGATGCAGGTAAGTTAGTACGGGGAAACGACCACGACTTCGAAAGCGGGCACTTGCATGTAACATCGCCCTTGATACGGTGGCCGGGACGGAAAGTACGGTTGGGTATGTATCACAAATCTACAGAGTATGGATGAAGGAAACGATTAGGTGTGGGAGGAGTTTAAATACATTATGGCAGCATGACGATGATGAGCTGGAAACCTGTAAGACTCAAACGATAGGCGACAATCTTTTGTTGAAGTGATGGGTCACTGAGTTTCTGTCTTTACCACAACAGTAATTTCGTGTCACATGAAAAGTGAGATTCCACAACAGAAACACTGGGACAACGGCCTTATACAAAAGTGCCGTTGGACAAAACAGTGTAGTTTGAGTACAAAATACTGATGGGTGGAGCGATTTCTTGCATTTCATTATCTTACTGTTACTACCACGTTCAAAATGTGTGGTCCTTGGGGCACTGGTGGCTGTTAGTGCAGTGAAGTCATCTCACCAAAGCCCCAAACGATTGTCCACTTGAAATGGCTAGTCCCAGTACACACGAAACGAACATTAAGACGTATTGGAACGGATTCGAACTGCCGAACTCCTAATATAAAAATAATCAGCTGTTCAACCGACTGCTGCTTTGGACTCCACTGTGACGACTCAGGGAGTTGCTGTCGCATTTCAGTCCGTCGCCGGCGCTGTGTACATACCGAGCTGGGATATGGTACCCTCCATTTGGGAGGTGTGTCACGGCTGTCCGGTGTCTCATTCGATGTGGTCCCCTCACCGAGCCACAGTCTGTCTGAAGTTGGTTCACTTTCGCGGCTATGCTTATGATCTTACGTGTCTCTTGTTTGACATAGTCGACCCTGCGTCCACCGTGGAGAGCATTCCCCATATCTTCGAATCAGTGGCTGGTCTCTGCGTAACTGTTGTGGCACCTTTTCTGTCACGCGCTCTAACCACTTGAGCCATGTCGCCCAGTTACCCAAGCCTGGGCAGGAGCAATCGAGATTCCGGGGTTGGGTTCGTACTATGGACCTTTGGCAAGTTCGCGCTCTAACTACTGAGCTACCTCGAGCTCGATCGAACTCCTACTCACCAGACAGTGCTCTGCTAAGATAACGAGCTACGAATCAGCTGTGGGGCGTGACGGAAAGCAAGCGTCCCCGTCAGTCTACAAAAAAAACTATCTAACAAGCGGGAGGCCGGCGTCTCAAGATGCGTCTTTTTGTACATAAGATCTGCGCCTGAAGTTCTCACTTCAAGATCTACCAAAACCCTCCTACCTCAATCACCTGTTTTACGAATGGCAGTAGTGGATAAATAGCACAATTGTAACGGATGATTAAATATCCACTATCGACGCCGACAAGTCCATTCCAACGCGCTTCTCAGCTACAAGCCATCAGTGATACAGGTAACAAATTAGACCACATCTATAGCGGCCGCCCTCTAAAGGAGCAACTTTTGATTGGTTCCTGCAAAGCCTGCAATGGCACTCATGGAATGACTTTCTACATTTCCGGTAGCAACAGAAGCGAGACACTTGTCCCGAGTCATCGAGCGCGCTGTTTCTCCTTTACGATCAGAATGAACACAAACTTCCTACATATCACGGATAAGCGCTCATTTACGGCATTGTTTGCAACGTTCAACACACCGCGGCCACCGTTTCCTAACAGTGTTACTTGCTGAACGGTAGTGCAACTCTGTATCGGTCCCTTGGCTTCCTGCTCCGCCCACTATGGTATATCAAAAGGCACGGTAGCTTTACACAGCCCTTTATGGAGACAAAGGGAAATTAGTATAACTGTATTTATAGGGTAGTCACAGTGTTCCACAAGGTCGTGCCAGAATCTCCGTGAGGGGGCGAGAAGCGTCGAGTCAAAGGTGCTTGACTCGGATTGGCTGGCATTCTGACCAATCAGGGCATGCCTTCGTTTGGCCCGTGTCCTGCACGTGACACAT